>NW_026048462.1:6611497-6912020 GCF_023864345.2 Schistocerca serialis cubense
CATTATTCCGTCTTTACTGCATCCCTCGCTCCCTCACATTGACGAATTAACACAGAATTAGCGTGATTATGGAATACTATGTGATCTTTGTCTTCTCCTTCTAAATCGAGGACCGTTTCTATGGAAACGACAGGATTTTATTTTGGGATACGAGTATTTCCTTTCCGATGCAGTATTCCTTCTTTACTGCATCCCTCGCTCCCTCACCTTGACGAATTAGCACAGATATTGCGTCGCTGTCAAATGCTATGTGTTCTATGACTTCTGCTTCGAAATCGAGTAACGTGTCTATGGAAAGGACAGGATTTTTCTTTCGGGACACGCCTATCTCCTTTCCGATGCACTATTCCGTCTTTACCACATCCCTCGCTCCCTCACATTATCGAATTAACAAAGAAATTAAGTCGCTATGGAGCACTATCAGTTCTATGACTTCTCCTTCTTAATCGTGTAACGTTTCTATGGAAACGAAATGATTTTCTTTTGGGATACGAGTATCTCCTTTCCGATGCACGATTCCTTCTTTACTGCATCCCTCGCTACCTAACATTGACGAATTAACACAGAAATTCCGTCGCTATGAATTACTATGGGTTCCATGACTTCTCCTTCTAAATCGAGGAACGTTGCTATGGAAAGGACTGGATTTTCTTTTGGGATACGAGTATGTCCTTTCCGATGCACTATTCCTTCTCTACTGCATCCCTCGCTCCCTCACATTGACGAATTAACACAGAAATTGCGTCGCTATGGCATACTATGTGTTCTATGACATCTCCCTCTTAATCGGGTAACGTTTTTATGGAAACGACAGGATTTTCCTTTGGGATACGAATGTCTCCTTTCCGATGGACTATTCCTTCTTTACTGCATACTTCGCTACCTAACATTGATGTATTAACACAGAAATTGCGTCGCTATGAAATACTATTGGTTCTATGACATCTCCTCCTAAATCGAGTAACGTTTCTATGGAAATGAGTGGATTTTCTTTTGGGATACGATTACCTTCTCTCCGATGCACGATTCCTTCTTTACTGCATCCCTCGCTCCTTCACATTGACGAATTAACACAGATATTGCGTCGCTATGAAATACTATGGGTTCTATGACAACACCTGCTAAATCGAGTATCGTTTCTATGGAAAGGAAAGGATTTTCTTTTGGGATACGAGTATCTCCTTCCCAATGCACTTTTCTTTATCTACTGCATCCCTCGCTCCATCACATTGTCGAATTAACACAGAAATTGCGTCGCTCTGAAATACTATGAGTTCTATGACATCTCCTTCTAAATCGAGTAACGTTTATATGAAAACAATAGGATATTCTTTTGGGATACGAGTATCTCCTTTCCCGATGCACTATTCCTTTTTTCTGCGTCCCTCGCTGCCTCACATTGACGAATTAACACAGAAATTGCGTCACTATGAGGTATTATGTGTTCCATGAGTTCTCCTTCTAAATCGAGTAACGTTTATATTGAATCGACAGGATTTTCTTTTTATGATACGAGTACCTCCTTTCCGAAGCACTAATCCTTCCTTACTGCATCCTTGGCTTCCTCACAGTGACGAATTAACACAGAAATTGCGGCGCTATGAAATACTATGTGTTCTTCGACAGTTCCTTCTAAATCGAGTAACGTTTCTATGGAAGCGACAGGATTTTCTTTTGGAATACGAGTATCTCCTTTCCGATGCACTAATCCTTTTTTTCTACATCACTCGCTTTCACACATTGACGAATTAACACAGAAGTTGCGTCGCTATGGAATTCCACGGGTTCTATGACTTCTCCTTCTAAATCGAGTAACGTTTCAATGGAAACTACAGGATTTTCTTTTGGGATACGACTATCTGCCTTCCGATGCATTAAACCTTCTTTACTGCATCCCTCGCTCCCTCACATTGACGAATTAACACAGAATTTGCGTGATTATGGAATACTATGTGATCATTGTCTTCTCCTTCTAAATCGAGGACCGTTTCTATGGAAACGACAAGATTCTATTTTGGGATACGAGTATTTCCTTTCCGATGCAGTATACCTTCTTTACTGCATCCCTCGCTACCTAACATTTAGGTATTAACAAAGATTGCGTCCCTATGATATACTATGGGTTCTGTGACATCTCCTTCTAAATCGAGTAACGTTTCTATGGAAACGACATGATTTTCTTTCGGGATACGAGTATCTCATTACCGATGCACGATTCCTTCTTTACTGCATCCCTCGCTACGTAACATTGACGAATTAACACAGAAATTGCGTCGCTATGAAATACTATGTGTTCCATGACTTCTCCTTCTAAATCGAGTAACGCTGCTATGGAAAGGACAGGATTTTCTTTTGGGATACGAGTATGTCCTTTCCGATGCACAATTCCTTCTCTACTGCATCCCTCGCTCCCTCACGTTGACGAATTAACATAGAAATTGCGTCGCTATGGAATACTATCGGTGCTATGACTTCTCCAACTTAATCCAGTAACGTTTCTATGGAAAGGACAGGATTTTCTTTTGGGATACGAGTATCTCTTTTCCGATGCACCATTCTGTCTTTATTGCATCCCTGGCTCCGTCACACTGACGAATTAACACAGAAATTGCGTCGCCATGAAATACTATCGGTTCTATGACGTCTACTTCTAAATCGAGTAACGTTTGAATGGAAACGACAGGATTTTTCTTTGGGATACCAGTATCTCCTTTCTCGATGTACTATTCCTTCTTTACTGCTTCCCTCGATCCGCCACATTGACGAATAAACACAGAAATTGCGTTGCTATGAAATACAATGGGTTCTATGACATCTCCTTCTTATTCGAGTAGCGTTTAAATGGAATCGACAGAATTTTCTATTGGGATACGACTATCTCCATAACGTTGCACTATTCCTTCTTTACTGCATCCCTCGCTCCCTCACATTGACAAATTAACACAGTAATTGCGTCGCTATGAAATTCTATGGGGTCTGTGACTTCTCCTTCTAAATCGAGTAACGATTCTATGGAAACGACAGGATTTTCTTTTGGTATAAGGGTATCTACTTTCCGATGCACTATTCCTTTTTTACTGCATCACTCGCTCCCTCATATTGACGAATTAACACAGAAGTTGCGTCGCTATGGAACACTATGGGTTGTATGACTTCTCCTTCTAAATCGAGTAACGTTTCTTTGGAAACGAAAGGACTTTCTTTTGGATACGAATATCTCCTTTCCGATGCACTATTCCTTTTTAACTGCTTCACTCGCTTTCTCACATTGACGAATTAACACAGAAGTTGCGTCGCTATGAAACTCCATGGGTTCTATGACTTCTCCTTCTAAATCGAGTAACTTTGTATGGAAATTAAAGGATTTTCTTTTGGGATACGACTATCTGCCTTCCGACGCATAATTCCTTCTTACTGCATCCCTCGCCCCCTCACATTGACGAATTAACACATTGATTGCGTCATTATGGAATACTATGGGTTGTATGACTTCTCCTTCTAACTCGAGTAACGTTTCTATGGAAACGACTGGATTTTGTATTGGGATACGAGTATCTCCTTTCCCGATAAACTATTCCCTCTTTACTGCATCCCTCGCTCTCTCACATTAATGAATTAACACAAAAATTGATCGCTATGAAATACTAAGGGATCTATTACTTCTCCTTCTAAATCGAGTAACGTTTCTATGGGAAGGAAAGGATTATCTTTTGGGATACGAGTATCTCCTTTCCAATGGACTATTCCTTCACTACTGCATCCCTCGCTGCCTCACATTGTCGAATTAACACAGAAATTACGTCGCTATGGAATACTATCGGTTCAATGACTTCTCCTTCTTAATCGAGTAACGTTTCTATGGAAACGACAGGATTTTCTTTTGGGATACGAGTATCTCCTTTCCGATGCACTATTCCTTCTTTACTGCATCCCTCGCTACATAACGTTGACGTATTAACACAGATATTGCGTCGCTATCAAAAGCTATGGGTTCTATGACTTCTCCTTCGAAATCGAGTAACGTGTCTATGGAAAGGACAGGATTTTTCTTTTGGGATACGCCTATTTCCTTTCCGATGCACTATTCCGTCTTTACTGCATCCCACGTTCCCTCACATTGTCGATTTAACAAAGAAATTAAGGCTCTATGGAGTACTATCAGTTCTATGACTTCTCCTTCTTAATAGTGTATCGTTTCTATGGAAACGACAAGATTTTCTTTTCGGATACGTATATTTCCTTTCCGATGCACTATACCTTCTTTACTGCATCCCTCGCTATCTAACATTTACGTATTAACAAAGAAATTGCGTCCCTATGAAATACTATGTGTTCTATGACATCGCCTTCTAAATCGAGTAACGTTTCTATGGAAACGACATGATTTTCTTTTGGGATACGAGTATCTCCTTTCCGGTGCGCGATTCCTTCTTTACTGCATCCCTCGCTACGTAACATTGACGAATTAACACAGAAATTGCGTCGCTATGAAATACTATGGGTTCCATGAATTCTCCTTCTAAATCGAGTAACGTTGCTATGGAAAGGACAGGATTTTCTTTTGGGATACGAGTATGTCCTTTCCGATGCACTATTCCTTCTCTACTGCATCCCTCGCTCCCTCACATTGACGAATTAACACAGAAATTGCGTCGCTATGAAATACTAAGGGGTTCTATGACTTCTCCTTCTAAATCGAGTAACGTTTATATGGAATCGACAGGATTTTCTTTTGGGATAAGACTACCTCCTTTCCGATGCACTAATCCGTCCTTACTGCACCCCTGCCTCCCTCACACTGACGAATTAATACAGAAATCGTGGCGCTATGAAATACTATGTGTTCTATGACATTTCCTTCTAAATCGAGTAACGTTTCTATGGAAGCGACAGGATTTTCCTTTGGACTACGACTATCTCCTTACCGTTGCACTATTCCATCTTTACTGCATCCCTCGCTCCCTCACATTGACAAATTAACACAGTAAATGCGTCGCTATGAAATACTATGGGGACTGTGATTTCTCCTTCTATATCGAGTAACGTTTCTATCTTAACGACAGGATTTTCCTTTGTAATACGTGTATCTCCTTTGCGTAGCACTAATCCTTTTTTTCTGCATCACTCGCTCCCTCACATTGACGAATTAACACAGACGTTGCGTCGCTATGGAATTCCACGGGTTCTATGACTTCTCCTTCTTAATCGAGTAACGTTTCTATTGAAACTACAGGATTTTCTTTTGGGATACGACTATCTGCCTTCCGATGCATTATTCCTTCTTTACTGCAGCCCTCGCTCCCTCACACAGACGAATTAACACAGAAATTGCGTCGTTATGTAATACTATGGGTTGTATGGATTCTCCTTCTAAATCGAGTAACGTGTCTATGGAAACGACTGGATTTTCTATTGGGATACGAGTATCTCCTTTCCCGATGCACTATTCCCTCTTTACTGCATCCCTCGCTCTCTCACATTAATGAATTAACACAAAAATTGATCGCTATGAAATACTAAGGGATCTACGACTTCTCCTTCTTAATCGAGTAACGTTTCTATGAATACGACAGGATTTTCTTTTGGTATACGAATATCTCCTTTCCGATGCACTATTCTTTCTTTACTGCATCCATCGCTACCTAACGTTGACGTATTAACACAGAAATTGCGTCCCTATGAAATACTATGGGATCTATGACATCTAGATCTAAATCGAGTAACGTTTCTATGGGAAGGAAAGGATTTTCTTTTGGGATACGAGTATCTCCTTTCCGATGCACTAATCCGTCTTTACTGCATCCCTGGCTCCCTCACACTGACGAATTAACACAGAAATTGCGGCACTATGAGATACTATATGTTCTACGACACTTCCTTCTAAATCGAGTAACGTTTCTACGGAAGCGGCAAGATTTTCTTTTGGGATACGACTACCTCCTTACCGTTGCACTATTCCTTCTTTACTGCATCCCTCGCTCCCTCACATTGACAAATTAACACAGTAATTGCGTCGCTACGAAATACTATGCGATCTTTGACTTCTCCTTCTAAATCGAGGACCGTTTCTATGGAAACGACAGGATTTTATTTTGGTATACGAGTATTTCCTTTCCGATGCAGTATTCCTTCTTTACTGCTACCCTCGCTCCCTCACCTTACGAATTAACACAGATATTGCGTCGCTATCAAATGCTATGTGTTCTATGACTTCTGCTTCGAAATCGAGTAACGTGTCTATGGAAAGGACAGGATTTTTCTTTTGGGATACGCCTATCTCCTTTCCGATGCACTATTCCGTCTTTACTGCATCCCTCGTTCCCTCACATTGTCGAATTAACAAAGATATTAAGTCGATATGGAGTACTATCAGTTCTATAACTTCTCCTTCTTAATCGTGTAACGTTTCTATGGAAACGACAGGTTTTTCTTTTCGGATACGAATATCTCCTTTCCGATGCACTATACCTTCTTTTCTGCATCCCTCGCTACATAACATTTACGTATTAACAAAGAAATTGCGTCCCTATGAAATACTATGGGTTCTATGACATCTCCTTCTAAATCGAGTAACGTTTCTATGGAAAAGACTTGATTTTCTTTTGGGATACGAGTATCTCCTTTCCGATGCACGATTCCTTCTTTACTGCATCCCTCGCTACCTAACATTGACGAATTAACACAGAAATTGCGTCGCTTTGAAATACTATGGGTTCCATGACATCTCCTTCTAAATCGTGTAACGTTGCTATGGAGAGGACAGGATTTTCTTTCGGGATACGAGTATGTCCTTTCCGATGCACTATTAATTCTCTACAGCATGCCTCGCTCCCTCACATTGACGAATTAACACAGAAATTGCGTCGCTATGAAATACTATGGGTTCTATGACTTCTCCTTCTAAAACGAGTAACGTTTCTGTGGAAAGGGCCGGATTTTCCTTTGGGATACGAGTATCTCCTTTCCGATGCACTATTCCTTCTCTACTGCATACCTCGTCCCTCACATTGACGAAGTAACAAAGAAATTGCGTCGCTATGAAATACTATGGGTTCTATGACTTCTACTTCTAAATCGAGTAACGTTTGTATGGAAACGACAGGATTTTCCTTTGGGGTACGAGTATCTCCTTTCTCGATGTACTATTCCATCTTTACTGCATCCCTCGATCCGCCACATTGACGATTTAACACAGAAATTGCGTTGCTATGAAATACAATGGGTTCTATGACATTTCCTTCTTAAACGAGTAGCGTTTATATGGAATCGACAGGATTTTCTTTTGGGATACGAGTATCTCCTTTTCGATGCACCAATCCTTCTTTATTGCATCCCTGGCTCCCTCACACTAACGATTTACCACAGAAATTGCGGCGCTATGAAATACTATGAGTTCTATGACATTTCCTTCTAAATCGAGTAACGTTTCTATGGAAGCGACAGGATTTTATTTTGGGATACGACTATCTCCTTAACGTTGCACTATTCCTTCTTTACTGCATCCCTCGGTCCCTCACATTGACAAATTAACACAGTAATTGCGTCGCTATGAAATACTATGGGGTCTGTGACTTCTCCTTCTAAATCGAGTAACGATTCTATGGAAACGACAGGATTTTCTTTTGGTATACGAGTATCTCCTTTCCGATGCACTATTCCTTTTTTACTGCATCACTCGATCCCTCACATTGACGAATTAACACATAAGTTGCGTCGCTATGGAATACTATGGGTTGTATGACTTCTCCTTCTAAATCGAGTAACGTTTCTTTGGAAACGAAAGGACTTTCTTTTGGATACGAATATTTCCTTCCCGATGCACTATTCCTTATTTACTGCATCACTCGCTCCCTCACAGTGACGAATTAACACAGAAGTTGCGTCGCTATGAAATTCCATGGGTTCTATGACTTCTCCTACTAAATCGAGTAACGTTTATATGGAAACGACAGGATTTTCTTTTGGGATACGAGTATCTCCTTTCCGAGGAACGGTTCCTTCTTTACTGCATCCCTCGCTCCCTCATATTGACGAATTAACACAGATATTGCGTCGCTATGAAATACTAGGGGTTCTATGACATCTCCTTCTAAATCGAGTAACGTTTATATGGAAACGACAGGATTCCTTCTATACTGCATCCCTGGCTCCCCCACGCTGAAGAACTAACACAGAAATAGCGCCGCTATGAAATACTATGTGTTCAATGGCATCTGCTTCTAAATCGAGTAACGTTTCCATGGAAGCGACAGGATATTCTTTTGCGATACGTTAATCTCCTTACCGTTGCACTATTCCTTCTTTACTGAATCCCACGCTCCCTCACTTTGATAAATTTACACAGTAATTGCGTCGCTATGAAATACTATGGAATCTGTGACTTCTCCTTCTAAATCGAGTAACGTTTCTATGGAAACGACAGGATTTTCTTTTGGTATACGAGTATCTCCTTTCCGATGCACTATTCCTTCTTTACTTCATCCCTCCCACCGTCACATTAACGAATTAACTCAGAAGTTGCATAACTATGAAATACTATGGGTTCTGTGACATCTCCTTCTAAATCGAGTAACGATTCTATGGAAACGACAGGATTTTCTTGTGGAATACGAGTATTTACTTTCCGATGCACTATTCCTTTTTTACTGCGTCACTCGCTAACTCACATAGACGAATTAACGCAGATGTTGCGTCGCTATGAAATTCTGTGGGTTCTATGTCTTCTCCTTTTGAATCGGGTAACGTTTCTATGCAAACAGCAGGATTTTCTATTGGGGTACGACAATCTCCCTTCCGATGCATTATTCGTTCTTTACTGCATCCCTCGCCCCCTCACATTGACGAATTAGCACATAAATTGCATCGCTATGGAATACTATGGGTTGTATGACTTCTCCTTCTAAATCGAGTAACGTTTCTATGTAAACGACAGGATTTTCTTTTGGGATACGAGTATCTCCTTTCCGATGCACGATTCCTTCTTTACTGCATCCCTCGCTACCTAACATTGAAGAATTAACACAGAAATTGCGTCGCTATGAAATACTATGGGATCCATCTAAAACGAGTAACGTTTCTATGGAAAGGACAGGATTTTCTTTTGGGATACGAGTATCTCCTTTCCGATGCACTATTCCTTCTCTACTGCATCCCACGCTCACTCACACTGACAAATTAACAGAGAAATTGCGTCGCTATGAAATACTATGGGTTCCATGACTTTTACTTCTAAATCGAGTAACGTTTGTATTAAAACGACAGGATTTTCCTTTGAGATACGAGTATCTCCTTTCCGATGCACTATTTCGTCTTTACTGCATCCCTCGCTCCCTCACATTGTCGAATTAAAACAGAAATTAAGTCGCTATGTAGTACTATCAGTTCTATGCCTTCTCCTTCTTAATCGAGTAACGTTTCTATGTAACCGACAGGATTTTCTTTTGGGATTCGAGTATCTCCTTTCCGATGCACGATTCCTTCTTTACTGCATCCCTCGCTACCTAACATTGAAGAATTAACACAGAAATTGCGTCGCTATGAAATACTATGGGATCTATGACTACTCCTTCTAAAACGAGTAACGTTTCTATGGAAACGACAGGATTTCCTTTAGGATACGTGTATCTCCTTTTCCGATGTACTATTCCTTGTTTACTGCATCCCTCGCTGCGTCACATTGTCGAATTAACACAGAAATTGCGTCATTATGGAATACTATGGGTTGTATGACTTCTCCTTCTAAATTGAATTACGTTTCTATGGAAACGACTGGATTTTCTATTGGGATACGAGTATCTCCTTTCCAGATGCACCATTCCAACTTACTGCATCCCTCGCTCTCTCACATTAATGAATTAACACAGAAATTGATCGCTATGAGATACTAAGGGTTCTATGACATCTCCCTCTAAATCGAGTAACGTTTCTATGGAAACGACAGGATTTTCATTTGGGATACGAATATCTCCTTTCCGATGCACGATTCTTTCTTTACTGCATACCTCGCTACCTAACATTGACGAATTAACACAGAGATTGCGTCGATATGAAATACTATGGGTTCCATGACTTCTCCTTCTAAATCGTGTGACGTTGCTATGGAAAGGACAGGATTTGCTTTTGGGATACGAGTATGTCATTTCCGATGCTCTATTCCTTCTCTACTGCATCCCTCGCTCCCTCATATTGACGAATGTACACAGAAATAGCGTCGCTATGAAATACTATGGGTTCTATGACTTCTACTTCTAAATCGAGTAACGTTTGTATGGAAACGACAGGATTTTCCTTTGTGATACGTGTATCTCCGTTCCCGATGTACTATTCCTTGTTTACTGCATCCCTCGATCCGCCACATTGACGAATTAACACAGAAATTGCGTTGCTATGAAGTACAATGTGTTCTATGACATCTCCTTCTTAAACGAGTAGGGTTTATATGCAATCGACAGGATTTTCTTTTGGGATACGAGTATCTCCTTTCCGGTGCACCATTCCTTCTTAATTGCATCCCTGGCTCCCCCACTCTGACGAATAAACACAGAAATTGCGGTGCTATGAAATACTATGAGTTCTATGACATTTCCTTCTAAATCGAGTAACGTTTCTAAGGAAACTTCAGGATTTTCTTTTAGGATACGACTATTTCCCTTCGGATGCATTATTCCTTCTTGACTGCATCCGTCGCTCCCTCCCATTGACAATTAACACAGAAATTGCGTCGCTTATGGAATACTATGGGTCCTATGACTTCTCCTTCTAAATCGAGTAACGTTTCTTTGGAAAGGACTTTCTTTTGGTTACGAATATCTCCTTTCCGATGCCCTATTCCTTTTTTACTGCATCACTCGCTCCCTCACATTGACGACTTAACACAGAAGTTGCGTCGCTATGAAATTCCATGGGTTCTATGACTTCCTTGTCCCAATCGAGTAACGTTTCTATGGAAAGGAAAGGATTTTCTTTTGGGATACGAGTATCTCCTTTCCAATGCACTATTCCTTCACTACTGCATCCCTCGTCGCGTCACATTGTCGAATTAACACAGAAATTGCGTCGCTATGGAATACTATCGGTTCTATGACTTCTCCAACTTAATCCCGGTACGTTCCTATGGAAACGACAGGATTTCCTTTTGGGATACGAGTATCTCCTTTCCGATGCACTATTCCTTCTTTACTGCATCCCTGGCTCCCCCACACTGACGAATTAACACAGAAATTGCGGCGCTATGAAATACTATGTGTTCAATGACATCTGCTTCTAAATCGAGTAACGTTTCCATGAAGGCGACAGGATATTCTTTTGGGATACGACTATCTTCTTACCGTTGCACTATTCCTTCTTTACTGAATCCCTCGATCCCTCACTTTGACAAATTAACACAGTAATTGCGGCGCTATGAAATACTATGGGATCTGTGACTTCTCCTTCTAAATCGAGTAACGTTTCTATGGAAACGACAGGATATTCTTTTGGGGTTACGAGTATTTCCTTTCCGATGCACTATTCCATTTTTACTGCATCACTCGCTCCCTCACATTGACGAATTAACGCAGGAGTTGCGTCGCTATGAAATTCTATGGGTTCTATGACTTCTCCTTCTAAATCGGGTAACGTTTCTGTGGAAACAACAGGATTTTCTTTTGGGATACGACTATCTCCTTTCCGATGCACTATTTCTTATTTACTGCATCCCTCGCTACCTTACATTGACGAATTAACACAGAAATTTCGTCGGTATGAAATACTATGGGTTATATGACTTCTACTTCTAAATGGAGTAACGTTTCTATGGAAACGACTGGGTTTCTTTTGGGATACGAGTATCTCCTTTCCCGATGCACTGTCCCCTCTTTACTGCATCCCTCGCTCCCTCACATTGACAAATTAACAAAGTAATGGGGTCGCTATGAAATACTATGCGGTCTGTGAATTCGCCTTCTAAATCGAGTAACGTTTCGCGGAAGCGACAGGATTTTCTAGTGGTATACGAGTATCTCCTTTCCGATTCACTATTCCAACTTTACTGCATCCCTCGCTCCCTCACATTGACGAATTAACACAGAAATAGCGTCGCTATGAAATACTATGGGTTCTATGACCTCTCCTTCTAAATCGAGGAACGTTTCTATGGAAACTACAGGGCTTTCTTTTGGGATACGAGTATCTCCTTTCCGATGCATTATTCCCTCTTTACTGCACCCCTCTCTCCCTCATATTGACGAATTAATACAGATATTGCGTCGCTATGAAATACTATGGGTTCAATGACTACTCCTTCAAAATCGAGTAAGGTTTCTATGTAAACGACAACATTTTCTTTTTGGATACGACTATCTCCCTTCCGATGCATTATTCCTTCTTTACTGCATCCCTTGCTCCCTCACATTGACGAATTAACACAGAAATTGTCTTGATATAGACAACTATGGGTTGTATGACCTCTCCTTCTAAATCAAGTAACGTTTCTATGGAAACGAAAGGATTTTCTTTTGGATACGAATATCACCTTTCCGATGCACTATTCCTTCTTTACTGCATCCCTCGCTACATAACAATGACGAAATTAACACAGAAATTGCGTCGCTATGTAATGCTATGGGGTTCTATGACTTCTACTTCTAAATCGAGTAACGTTCCTATGGAAACGACTGGATTATCTATTGGGATACGAGTACTCCTTTCCCGATGCACAATTCCCTCTTTACAGGATCCCTCGCTCCCTCTTATTGACGAATTAACACAGAAATTGCGTCGCTATGAAATACTATGGATTCTATGACATCTCCTTCTTTATCGAGTAACGTTTCTATGGAAAGAACCGGATTTTCTTTTGGGATACGAGTATCTCCTCTCCAATGCACTATTCCTTCACTACTGCACCCCCGCTGCCTCACATTGTCGAATTAACACAGAAATTGCGTCGCTATGGAATATTATCGGTTCAATGACTTCTCCTTAGTAATCGAGTTACGTTTCTATGGAAACGACAAGATTTTCTTTTGGGATACGAATATCTCCTTACCGTTGCAGTATTCCATCTTTACTGCATCCCTCACTCCCTCACTATGACAAATTAACACAGTAATTGCGTCTCTATGAAATGCTAAGGGATCTGTGACTTCTCCTTCTAAATGGAGTAACGTTTCTATGGATACGACCCGATTTTCTTTTGGGATACGAGTATCTCCTTTCCGATGCACTATTGCTTCTTTACTGCATCCCTCGCTCCCTCACATTGACGAATTAACACAGATATTGCGTCGCTGAAAAATACTATGTGTTTTATGACTTCTCCTTCTAAATCGAGGATCGTTTCTATGGAAACAACAGGATTTTCTTTTGGGATACGACTATCTTCCTTCCGATGCATTATTCCTTCTTTACTGCATCCCTCGCTCCCTCACCTTGACGAATGAACACAGATATTGCGTCGCTATGAAATGCTATGGGTTCTATGACTTCTGCATCGAAATCGAGTAACGATTCTATGGAAAGGACAGGATTTTCTTTTGGGATACGAGAATCTCCTTTCCGATGCACTATTCCTTCCTCACAGCATCCCTCGCTCCCTCACATTGATGATATAATACAGAAATTGCGTCGCTATGAGATACTATGAGTTCTATGGTTTCTCCTTCTAAATCGAGTAACGTTCCTATGGTAACGACAGGATTTTCTTTTGGGATACGAGTAACTCCTCTAACGATGCACTATTCCTTCTTTACTGCATCCCTCGCACCCTCTTATTGACGAATTAACACAGAAATTGCGTCGCTATGAAATACTATGGGTTCAACTGCTTCTCCTTCTAAATCGAGTAACGTTTCTATTGAAACGACTGGATTTTCTATTGGGATACGAGTATCTCATTTCCCGATGCACTATTCTCTCATTACTACATCCCTCGCTCTCTCACATTGATGAATTAACACAGAAATTGATCGCTATGAAATACTAAATGTTCTATGACTTCCCCTACTAAATCGAGTAACGTTACTATGGAAAGGAAAGGATTTTCTTTTGGATACGAATATCTCCTTTCCGAAGCACTATTTCCTCTTTACTGCAACCCTCGCTACCTAACATTGACGATTTAACACAGAAATTTCGTCGGTATGAAATACTATGTGTTCTATGACTTCTACTTCTAAATCGAGAAACGTATCTATGGAAACGACTCGATTTTCCTTGGGGATACGAGTATCTCGTTTCCCGATGCACTATTCCCTCTTTACTGCATCCCTCGCTCCCTCTTATTGGCGAATTAACACAGAAATTGCGTCGCTATGAAATACTATGGGTTCTATGACTTCTTCTTCTAAATCGAGTAACGTGTCTATGAAAAGGACAGGATTATGTTCTGGGATACGCCCATCTCCTTTCCGATGCACTATTCCAACATTACTTCATCCCTCGCTCCCTCACATTGACGAATTAACACAGAAATACCGTCGATATGAAATACTATGGGTTCTATGACCTCTCCTTCTAAATCGAGTAACGTTTCTATGGAAACTACAGGACTTTCTTTTGGGGTATGAGTATCTCCTTTCCGATGCATTATTCCCTCTTTACTGCATCCCTCGCTCCGTCATACTGACGAATTAATACAGATATTGCGTCGTTATGAAATACTATGGGTTCTATGACTACTCCTTCAAAATCGAGTAACGTTTCTATGTAAACGACGGCATATTCTTTTGGGAAACGACTATCTCCCTTCCGATGCATTATTCCTTCTTTGCTGCATCCCTCGCTCCCTCACATTGACGAATTAACAAAGAAATTGTGTTGCTATGGAATACTATGGGTTTTATGACTTCTCCTTCTAAATCGAGTAACGTTACTATGGAAACGAAAGAATTTTCTTTTGGATACGAATATCTCCGTTCCGATGCACTATTCCTTCTTTACTGCATCCCTCGCTACCAAACGTTGACGTATTAACACAGAAATTGCGTTCCCATAAAATACTATGGATTCTATGACATCACCTTCTAAAACGAGTAACGTTTCAATGGAAAGGACAGAATTTTTTTTTGGGATACGAGTATCTCCTTTCCGATGCACGGTTCCTTCTTTACTGCGTCCCTCGCTCCTTCACATTGACGAATTAACACAGATATTGCGTCGCCATGAAATACTATGGGTTCTATGACTTCTACCTCTAAATCAAGTAACGTTTGTATGGGAACGACATGATTTTCTTTTGGGATACGAGTATCTCACTTCCCGATGCACTATTCCTTCTTTACTGCATCCCTCGCTCCGTCACATTGAAGAATTAACAAAGAGATTGCGTTGCTATGAAGAACTATGGGTTCCATGACATCTGCTTCTAAATCGAGTAACGTTTCCATGGAAAGGACAGGATTTTCCTTTGGGATACGACTATCTCCTTTCCGATGCAATATTCCAACTTTACTGCATCCCTCGCTCCCTCACATTGACGAATTAACACAGAAATAGCGTCGCTCTGAAATAGTATGAGTTCTATGACATCTCCTTCGAAATCGAGTAACGTTTCAATGAAAACTACAGGACTTTCTATTGGGATACGACTATCTCCTTACGGTTGCACTATTCCTTCTTTACTACATCCCTCGCTACCTCACTTTGACAAATTAACACAGTAATTGCGTCGCTATGAAGTACTATGGGTTCTATGACTTTTCCTTCAAAATCGAATAACGTTTCTATGTAAACGACAGCATTTACTTTTGGGATACGACTATCTCCTTTCCGATGCACTATTCCGCCTTTACTGCATTCCTCGCTCCCTCACATTGACGGAATAACACTGAAATTGTTCGCTATGAAATACTATGGGTTCTCTGACTTCTCCTTCTAAATCGAGTAACGTTTCTATGGAAACGATAGCATTTCCTTTTGGGATACGACTATCCACTTTCCGATGCGCTATTCCGTCTTTACAACATCCCTCGCTCCCTCACATTGACGAATTAACACAGAAATTGATCGCTATGAGATACTATGGGTTCTATGACATCTCCTTCTAAATCGAGTAACGTTTATATGGAAACGACAGGATTTTCTTTTGGGATACGAGTATCTCCTCTCCGATGCACTTTTCCTTCTTTACTGCATCCCTCGCTCTGTCACATTGACGAACTAACACAGAGATTGCGTCGCTATAAAATACTATGGGTTCTATGACTCCTCCTCCTAAATTGAGTAAAGTTTCTATGGAAACGACAGGATTTTCTTTTGGGACAAGAGTACTCCTATCTGATGCACTATTCCTTTTTTACTGCATCACTCGCTCCCTCACATTGACGAATTAACACAGAAGTTGCGTCGCTATGTAATTCTATGGGTTCTATGACATCTCCTTCTAAATCGAGGAACGTTTCAATGGAAACGACAGGTTTTTCTTTTGCGATACGAGTATCTCCTTTCCGATGCACTATTCCTTCTTTACTGCATCCCTCGCTTCCTCACATTGACGAATTAACACAGAAATTGCGTCGCTATGAAAAACTATGTGTTTTACGACTTCTCCTTCCAAATCGAGTAAAGTTTCTATGGAAACGACAAGATTTTCTTTTAGGATACGACTATCTCCTTTCCGATGCACTGTTCCTTCTTTACTGCATCATTCGCTCCCTCACATTGGCGAATTAACACAGAAATTTCGTCACTATGAAATACTATGGGTTCTATGACTCCTCCTTCTAAATCGAGTAACGTTTCAATGGAAACTACAGGATTTTCTTTTGGATACGAATATCTCCTTTCCAATGCACTATTTCTTCTTTACTGCATCCCTCGCTACCTAACATTGACGAATTAACACAGAAATATCGTCGGTATGAAATACTATGTGTTCTAAGACTTCTACTTCTAAATCAGGTAACGTTTGTATGGACACAACAGGATTTTCTTTTGGTATACGAGTATCTCCATTCCTGATGCACTATTCATTCTTTACTGCATCCCTCGCTCCCTCTTATTGACGAATTAACACAGAAATTGCGTGGTTAGGAAATACTATGGGTTCTATGAATTCTCTTTCTAAATCGAGTAACATTTCTATGGGAATTACAGGACTTTCTTTTGGGATACGACTATCTCCTTACCGTTGCACTATTCCATCTTTGCTACATCCCTCGCTCCCTCACTCTGACAAATTAACACAGTAACTGCGTCGCTATGAAATACTATGCGTTCTATGACTTCTCCTTCTATATCGCGTAACGTTTCTATGGAAAGGAAAATATTTTATTTTGGGATACGAGTAACTCCTTTCCGATGCACTATTCCTTCCTTACTGCATCCCTCGCTACCTAACAATGACGTATTAACACAGAAATTGCGCCCCTATGAAATACTTTGGGTTCTATGACATCTCCTTCTAAATCGAGTAACGTTTCCATGGAAACGACAGGATTTTCTTTTGGGATACGAGTATCTCCTATACGATGCACTATTCCTTCTTTACTGCATCCCTTGCTCCCTCACATGGAGGAATGAACACAGATATTGCGTCAGTATGAAATACTATGTTTACCAAGATTTCTTCCTCTAAGTCGAGTAACGTTTCTATGGAAACGACAGGGTTTTCTTTTGGGATACGACGATCTCCTTTCCGATGCACTTTTGCTTCTTTACTGCGTCCCACGCTCCCTCACATTGACGAATTAACACAGATATTGCGTCGCTATAAAATACTTTGTGTTTTATGACTTCTCCTTCTAAATCGAGGAACGTTTCTATGGAAACGATAGGATTTTCTTTTGGAATACGAGTATCTCCTTTCCGATGCACTATTCCTTCTTTACTGCACCCTTCGCTCTGTCACATTGACGAATTAACACAGAGATTGCGTCGCTATAAAATACTATGGGTTCTATGACTCCTCCACCTAAATTGAGTAAGGTTTCTATGGAAACGACAGGATTTTCTGTAGGGACAAGAGTACTCCTTTCTGATGCACTATTCCTTTTTTACTGCATCACTCGCTCCCTCACATTGACGAATTAACACAGAAGTTGCGTCGCTATGTAATTCTATGTGTTCTATGACATCTCCTTCTAAATCGGGGAACGTTTCATTGGAAACGACAGGTTTTTCTTGTGCGATACGAGTATCTCCTTTCCGATGCACTAGTCCCTCTTTACTGCATCCCTCGCTCCCTCCTATTGACGAATTAACACTGAAATTACGTCGCTATGATATACTAAGTGTTCTATGACTTCTCCTTCTAAATCGAGTAACGTGTCTATGGAAAGGACAGGGTTTTCTTTTGGGATACGCCTATCTCCTTTCCGACGCACTATTCCATCTTTACTGTATCCCTGGCTCATTTACAAAGACGAATTAACACATAAATAGCGTCGCTATGAAATACTATGAGTTCTATGATTTCTCCTTCTAAATCGAGTAACCTCTCTGTGGAAACTACAGGATTTTATTTTGGTATTTGACTATCTCCTTTCCGATGCATTATCCCTTCTTTACTGCATCCCTCGCTCCTTCACATTGACGAATTAACACAGATATTGCGTCGCTATGAAATACTATGGGTTCAATGACATCTCCATCCAAATCGAGTGACGTTTCTATGGAAACGACAGCATTTTCTTTTATGGATACGACTATCTCCAAGCCGATGCGCTATACCGTCTTTACAGCTTCCCTCGCTCCCTCACATTGACGAATTAACACAGAAATTGATCGCTATAAAATACTATGGGTTCTATGACATCTTCTTCTAAATCGAGGAACGTTTCATTGGAAACGACAGGTTTTTCTTGTGCGATACGAGTATCTCCTTTCCGATGCACTAGTCCCTCTTTACTGCATCCCTCGCTCCCTCCTATTGACGAATTAACACTGAAATTGCGTCGCTATGATATACTATGTGTTCTATGACTTCTCCTTCTAAATCGAGTAACGTGTCTATGGAAAGGACAGGGTTTTCTTTTGGGATACGCCTAACTCCTTTCCGATGCACTATTCCATCTTTACTGCATCCCTGGCTCATTCACAAAGACGAATTAACAAAGAAATAGCGTCGCTATGAAATACTATGAGTTCTATGACTTCTCCTTCTAAATCGAGTAACCTCTCTGTGGAAACTACAGGATTTTATTTTGGGATTTGACTATCTCCTTTCCGATGCATTATCCCTTCTTTACTGCATCCCTCGCTCCTTCACATTGACGAATTAACACAGAAATTGCGTCGCTATGAAATACTATGGGTTCTATGACATCTCCTTCCAAATCGAGTGACGTTTCTATGGAAACGACAGCATTTTCTTTTATGGATACGACTATCTCCTAGCCGATGCGCTATACCGTCTTTACAGCTTCCCTCGCTCCCTCACATTGACGAATTAACACAGAAATTGATCGCTATAAAATACTATGGGTACTATGACTTCTTCTTCTAAATCGAGTAACGTTTCTGTGGAAACGAAAGTATTTTCTTTTGGGATACGACTATCTCCTTTCCGATGCAGTATTCCTACTTTACTGCATTCCTCCCTCCCTGTTATTGACGAATTAACACAGAAATTGATCGCAATGATATACTTTGTTTTCTATGACTTCTCCTTCTAAATCGAGTATCGTTTCTATGGAAAGGGCAGGATTTTCTTTTGGAATACGAGTAACTCCTTTTAAATGCACTTTTCCTTCTTTACTGCTTTCCTCGCTCCCTCACATTGACGAATTAATACAGAAATTGCGTCGTTGTGATATACAATGATTTCTATGATTTCTCCTTCTAAATCGAGTAACGTTCATATGGAAACGACAGGATTTTCTTTTGCAATACGAGCATCTCCTTTCCCGATGCACTATCCCTTCTTCACTACATCCCTCGCTTCCTCACATTGACGAATTAACACAGAAATTGCGTCGCTATGATATCCTATGGGTTCTATGACTTCTCCTTCTCAATCGAGTAATGTGTCAATGGAAAGGACAGGACTTTTTTTTGGGATACGACAATCTCCTTTCCGATGCATTATTCCTTCTTTACTGCATCCCTCGCTCCTTCACATTGACGAATTAACACGGAAATTGTGTCGCTATGAAATACTATGAGTTCTATGACATCTCCTTCTAAATCGAGTAACGTTTCTATGGAAACGACAGGATTTCCTTTTGGGATACCACTATCTCCTTTCCGATGCACTATTCCGTCTTTACTGCCTCCCTCGGTCCCTCACGTAGACGAATTAACTCAGAAATTGATCGCTGTGAAATACTATGTGTTCTATGACTTCTGCTTCGAAATCGCGTATCGTTCCTATGGAAACGACAGGATCTTCTTTTGGGATACGAGTATCTCTTTTCCGATGCACTATTCCTTCTTTATTGCATCCCTCGCTCCCTCACATTGACGAATTAATACAGAAATTGCGTCCCTATGAAATACTATGAGTTCTATGATTTCTCCTTCTAAATCGATTATCGTTTCAATGGAAGCGACAGGATTTTCTTTTCGGATACAACTATCTCCTTTCCGATGCATTATCACCTCTTTACTGCATCCCTCGCTCCCTCACATTGACGAAATAACACAGAAATTGCGTCGCTATGGAATACTATGGGTTCTACGACTTCTCCTTCTAAAACGAGTAACGTTTCGATGGAATCGACAGGATTTTCTTTTCGGATACGAATATCTCCTTTCCGATGCACTAAACCTTCCTTACTGCGTCCCTCGCTACCTAACATTGACGAATTAACACAGATATTGTCTCCCTATGAAAAACCAAGTGTTCTATGACATCTCCTTCTAAATAGAGTAACGTTTCTATGGAAACGACAGGATTTTCTTTTGGGATACGAGTATCTCCTTTCCGTTGAACTATTCCTTCTTTACTGCATCCCTCGCTCCCTCACATTGACGAATTAATACAGAAATTGCGTGGTTATGATATGCTATGATTTCTATGACGTCTCCCAGTAAATCGAGTAACGTTTCAATGGAACCAACAGGATTTTTTTTTGCGATACGGTTATCTCCTTTCCCGATGCACTATCCCATGTTTACTACATCCCTCGCTCCTTCACATTGACGAATTATCACTGAAATTGCGTCGCTATTAAATCCTATGGCTTCTATGACATCTCCTTCTAATTCGAGTAACGTTTCTATGGTAACGGCAGGATTTTCTTCTGGGATACAGGTATCTCCTTTTCCGATGCACTATTCCTTCTCTCCTGCGACCCACGCTCCCTCTCATTGTCGAATTAACTCAGAAATTGCGTCGCTATGAAATACTATTAGTTCTATGACCTCTCCTTCTAAATCGAGTAACGTGTCTATGGAAAGGACAGGAATTACTTTTGGGATATGACAATCTCCTTTACTATGCTCTATTCCACCTTTATTGCATCCCACGCTCCCTCACATTGACGAATTAACACAGAAATTGCGTCGATTTGAAATACTATGAGTTCTATGACTTCTCCATCTAAATCAAATAACTTATCTATGGAAACTACAGGATTTTCTTTTGGGATTCGACATTCTCCTTTCCGATGCATTATTCCTTCCTTACTCCATCCCTCGCTCCTTCACACTGACGAATTGACACAGATATTGCGTCGCTATGAAATACTATGGGTTCTACGACTTCTCCTTCTAAATCGAGTAGCACTTCAATGGAACGACAAGATTTTCATTTGCGATACGACTATCTCCTTTCCGATGCACTATTCCCTCTTTACTGCATCTCTCGCTCCCTCACATTGACGAATTAACACAGAAATTGATCGCAATGAAATACTATGGTTTCTACGACTTCTCCTTCTAAATCGAGTATCGTTTCTATGGAAAGGACAGGATTTTCTTTTGGGATACGAGTAACTCCTTTCAAATGCACTTTTCCTTCATTACTGCATTCCTCGCCCCCTCACATTGACGAATTAACACAGAAATTGCGTCGCTATGAAATCCTATGGATTATATGACCTCTCCTTCTAAATCAACTAACGTTTCTATGGAAAATACAGAATTTTCTTTTGGGATAAGTGTATCTCCATTCCCGATGCACTATTCCTTCTATACTCCATCCCTCGCTCCCTCACATTGACGAATTAACACAGAAATTGCATCGCTATGAAATACTATGGGTTCTATGACTTCTCCTTTTAAATTGAGTAACGTGTCTATGGATGCTACAGGATTTTCTTTTGGGATACGAGTATCTCCTTTCCGATGCACTATTCCTTCCTTACTGCATCCCTCGCTCCCTCACGTTGACGAATTAATACAGAAATTGCGTCGTTATGATATACTATGATTTCTATGACATCTCCTTCTAAATCGAGTAACGTTTATATGGAAACGACAGGATTTTCTTTTGCAATACGAGTATCTCCTTTCCCGATGCACTATCCCTTCTTCACTACATCCCTCGCTTCCTCAAATTGACGAATTAACACAGAAATTGCGTCGCTATGATATCCTATGGGTTCTATGACTTCTCCTTCTAAATCGAGTAATGTGTCAATGGAAAGGACAGGATTTTCTTTTGGGATACGACAATCTCCTTTCCGATGCATTATTCCTTCTTTACTGCATGCCCCGCCCCTTCACATTGATGAAATAACGCGGAAATTGCGTCGCTATGAAATACTATGAGTTCTATGACTTCTCCTTCTAAATCGAGTAACGTTTCTATGGAAACGACAGGAATTTCTTTTGGGATACGACTATCTCCTTTCCGATGCACTATTCCGTCTTTACTGCATCCCTGGCTCCCTCACGTTGACGAATTAACTCAGAAATTGATCGCTGTGAAATACTATGTGTTCTATGACTTCTCCTTCTAAATCGAGTTCCGTTTCTATGGAAACGACAGGATATTTCTTAGGGATACGAGTATTTCCTTTCCGATGCACTATTCCTTCTTTACTGCATCCCTCGCTCCCTCACATTGACGAATTAACTCAGAAATTGATCGCTATGAAATACTATGGGTTCTATGACTTCTCTTTCTAAAACGAGTACCGTTTCAACGGAAACGACAGGATTTTATTTTGGGATACAAGTAAATCCCCTCCGGTGCACTATTCCATCTTTACTGCATTCCTCGCTCCCTCACATTGACGAATTAATACAGAAATTGCGTCGCTATGAAATACTATGAGTTCTATGATTTCTCCTTCTAATTCGAGTAACGTTTCTATGGTAACGACAGGATTTTCTTTTGGGATACAGGTACCTCCTTTTCCGTTGCACTATTCCTTCTTTCCTGCGTCCCTCGCTCCCTCTTATTGTCGAATTAACATAGAAATTGCGTCGCTATGAAATACTATGGGTTCTATGACTTCTCCTTCTAAAACGAGTAACGCTTCGATGGAAACGACTGGATTTTCTTTTCGGATACGTATATCTCCTTTCCGATGCACTATTCCCTTTTTACTGCATCCCTCGCTACCTAACATTGACGAATTAACACAGACATTGCGTCCCTATGAAATACCATGTGTTCTATGACATCTCCTTCTAAATAGAGTAGCGTTTCTATGGAAACGACAGGATTATCTTTTGGGATACGAGTATCTCCTTTCCGATGAACTATTCCTTCATTCCTGCATCCCACGCTCCCTCACATTGACGAATTAATACAGAAATTGCGTGGTTATGATATGCTATGATTTCTATGACTTCTCCCTGTAAATCAAGTAACGTTTCAATGGAAGCGACAGGATTTTCTTTTGCGATACGGGTAGCTCCTTTCCCGATGCACTATCCCTTGTTTACTACATCCCTCGCTCCCTCACATTGACGAATGAACACTGAAATTGCGTCGCTATGAAATACTATTAGTTCTATGACTTCTCCTTCTAAATCGAGTAACGTTTCTATGGAAACCACAGGATTTTCTTTTGGGATACGACGATCTCCTTTCCGATGCATTTTACTTCTTTACTGCATCCCTCGCTCCCTCACATTGACGATTGAACACAGAAATAGCGTCGATATGAAATACTATGGGTTCTATGAATTCTCCTTCTAAATCGGGTAACGTTTCTATGGAAAGGACAGGATTTTCTTTTGGGATACGAGTAACTCCTTTCAAATGCACTATTCCTTCTTTACTGCATTCCTCGCTCCCTCACATTGACGAATTAACACAGAAATTGCGTCAGTAAGAAATATTATGAATTCTATTACTTCTCCTAAATTGCGTCAGTATGAAATATTATGAATTCTATTACTTCTCCTTCTAAATCGAGTAACGTTTCTATGGAAACGACAGGATTTTCTTTTGGGATACGACCATTTCCTTTCCGATGCACTATTCCTTCTTTACTGCATCCCTCGCTCCGTCACATTGACGAATTAACGCTGCAATTGATCGCTATGAAATACTATGGGTTCTATAACTTCTCTTTCTAAATCGAGTAGCGTTTCTAAGGATAATACACGATTTTCTTTTGATGCGAGAATCTCCTTTCCGATGCACTGTTCCTTCTTAACTGCATACCTCGCTCACTCACAATGACGAATTAACACAGAAATTGCGTCCCTATGAAATACTAGGGGTTCTATGACTTCTCCTTCTAAATCGGGTTACGTTTCTATGGGAAGGACAGGATATTCTTTTGGGATACGAGTAACTCCTTTCAAATGCACTATTCCTTCTTTACTGCATTCCTCGCTCCCTCACATTGACGAATTAACACAGAAATTGCGTCGATATTAAATACTATGGGTTCTATGAATTCTCCTTCTAAATCGGGTAACGTTTCTATGGAAAGGACAGGATTTTCTTTTGGGATACGAGTAACTCCTTTCAAATGCACTATTCCTTCTTTATTGCATTCCTCGCTCCCTCACATTGACGAATTAACACAGAAATTGCGTCAGTATGAAATATTATGAATTCTATTACTTTTCCTTCTAAATCGAGTAACGTTTCTATGGAAACGACAGGATTTTCCTTTGGGTTACGAGTATCTCCTTTCCCGATGCACTATTCCTTCTTTATCGCATCCATCGCTCCCTCTTGTTGACGAATTAACACAGAAATTGGGTCGCTATGATAAACTATGGGTTCTATGACTTCTCCTTCTAATTCGAGCAACGTGTCTATGGAAAGGAAAGGATTTACATTTAGGATACGACTATCTCCTTTCCGATGCTCTATTCCACCATTATTCGCATCCCACGCTCTCCCACATTGACGAATTAACACAGAAATTGCGTCGATATGAAATACTATGATTTCTATGATTTCTCCATCTAAATCAAATAACTTATCTATGGAAACTACAGGATTTTCTTTTGGGATACGACTTTCTCCTTTCTGATGCATTATTCCTTCCTTACTCCGTCCCTCGCTCCTTCACACTGACGAGTTGACACAGACATTGCGCCGCTATGAAATACTATGGGTTCTATGACTTCTCCTTCTAAATCGAGTAACTTTTCAATGGAACGACAAGATTTTCATTTGCGATACGACTATCTCCTTTCCGATGCACTATTCCTTCTTTACTGCATCGCTCGCTCCCTCATATTGACGAATTAACACAGAAATTGATCGCAATGAAATACTACGGTTTCTATGATCTCTCATACTAAATAGAGTATCGTTTCTATGGAAAGGACAGGATTTTCTTTTGGGATATGAGTAACTCCTTTCAAATGCACTTTTCCTTCTTTACTGCATTCCTCCCTCCCTCACATTGACGAATAAACACAGAGATTGCGTCGCTATGAAATACTATCAATTCTATGACTTCTGCTTCTAAATCGAGTAACGTGTCGATGGAAACGAAAGGATTTTCTTCTGGTATACGACTATCTCCTATCGGATGCACTATTCCTTCCTGACTGCATCCCTCGCACCCTCACATTGACGAATTAACAAAGAATTTGCGTCGCTATGAAATACTATGGGTTCTATGACTTCTTCTTCTAAATCGAGTAATGTTTCTTTGGAAACGACTGGATTTTCTTTTGGGATACGAGTATCTCCCTTCCGATGCACTATTCCTTGTATATTGCATCTTACGCTCCACGCCATTGACGAGTTAACAAAGAAATTGCGTCGCTATGAAATACTATGGGTTCTATGACTTCTCCTTCTAAATCGAGTTACGTTTCTATTGAAACGACAGGATTATCTTTTGGGATACGACTATGTCTTTCCGTGCACTATTCCTTTTTTACTGCATCCCTCGCTCCCTCACATTGACGAATTAACACAGAAATTGCGTCGCTATGAAATACTATGGGTTCTATGACTTTTTCTTCTAAATCGAGTAACGTTTCTACGGAAACGATAGGATTTTCCTTTTGGATACGAGTATCTCCTTTCCGATGCACTATTCCGTCTTTACTGCATTCCACCCTCCCTCACATTGACAAATAAACACAAGATTGCGTCGCTATGAAATTTTATGGGTTTTATGACTTCTCCTTCTAAATCGAGTAACGTTTCTATGGAAACGACAGGATTTTCTTTTTGGATACGAGTATCTCCTTTCCGATGCCCTATTCCTTCTTTACTGTATCCTTCCCTCCCTCACATTTGCGAATAAACACAAGATTGGGTCGCTATGAAATTTTATGGGTTTTATGACTTCTCCTCCTAAATCGAGTAACGTGTCAAAGGAATGGACAGGATTTTCTTTTGGGACACGACTATCTCCTTTCCCATGCACTATTCCTTCTTTACTGCATCCCTCGCTCCCTCTTATTGACGAATTAACACAGAAATTGCGTCGCTATGAAATACTTTGGGCTCTATGACTTCTTCTTCTAAATCGAGTAACGTTTCTAGGGAAACGACAGGATTTTCTTTTTGGATACTTGTGTCTCCTTTCCGATGCACTAATCCTTCTTTATTGCATCCTTCGCTCCCTCACATTGACGAATTAACAAAGAAATTGCGTCGCTATGAAATACTATGGTTTCCAAGGGTTTTTCTTCTAAGTCGACTAACGTGTCTATGGAAACGACAGGATTTTCTTTTGGGATACGACTATCTCATTTCCGATGCACTATTGCTTCTTTACTGCATACCTCGCTCCCTCACATTGACGAATTAACACAGAAATTGCGTCGCTATGAAATACTATGGGTTCTATGACTTCTTTTTCTAAATCGACTAACGTTACTATGGATTCGACAGGATTAACTTTTGGAATACTGGTACCTCCTTTCCGATTCACTATTCCTTGTATATTGCATCCCCCGCTCCGTCCCATTAACGAATTAACACAGAAATTGCGTCGCTATGAAATACTATGGGTTCTATGACATCTCCTTCTAAATCGAGTAACGTTTCTATGTAAAGGACAGGATTTTCTTTTGGGATACGACTATCACTTTTCCGATGCAGTATTTCTACTGTACTGCATCCCACTCTCCCTCACAATAACGAATTAACACAGAAATTGCGTCGCTATGAAATACTTTGGGTTCTATGTGATCTTCTTCTAAATCGAGTAACGTATTCTATGGAAACGACAGGATTTTCTTTTGGGATACGAGTATCTCCTTTCCGTTGCACTGTTCCTTGTATATTGCATCCCCCGCTAACTCTCATTGACGAATTAACACAGAAATTGCGTCGTTATCAAATACTATGGGTTCCCTCATTCCTCCTTCTTAATCGAGTAACGTTTCTATGTAAAGTACAGGATTTTCCTTTTTGATACGAGTATCTCCTTTCCGATCAACTATTCCTTCTTTACTCCATCCTTCGCTCCCACACATTGACGAATAAATACAAAATAGCGTCGCTATGGAATACTATGTGTTTTTTGACTTCTCCTTCTAAATCGAGTAACGTTTCTATGGAAACGAAAAGTTTTCTTTTGGGATACGTGTATCTCCTTTCCGATGCTCTATTCCTTCTTTACTGCATCCTTCCCCCCCTCACATTGACGAAATAACACAGAAATTGCGTCGCTATGAAATACTATGTGTTCTATGACTTCTCCTTCTAAATCGAATAACATTTCAATGGAAACGGCAGGTTTTTCTTTTGGGACACGAGAAACTCCTTTCTCAATGCACTATTCCTTCTTTACTACATCCCTCGCTCCATCACATTGAGAAATTAACACAGAAATTGCGTCGCTATGAAATACTATGGGTTCTATGACTTCTTCTTCTAAATCGAGTGATGTGTCTGTGGAAAGGACAGGATTTTCTTTAGGGATACGACTATCTCCTTTCGGATGCACAATTCCTTCTTTACTGCATCCTCGCTCCCTCACATTGAAGAATTAACACTGACATTACGTCGCTATGATATACTATGTTTTTTATGACTTTTCCGTCTAAATCACGTAACGTTTCTATGTAAACGACAGGATTTTCTTTTGGGATACGAGTATCTCCTTTCACGGTGCACTATGCCTTCTTTACTGCATCCCTCGCTCTCTCACATTGACGAATTAACCCAGATATTGGGTCGCTATGAAAAACTATGGGTTCTATGACTTCTCTTTCTAAATCGAGTAACGTGTCCATGGAAAAGACAGGATTTTCTTTTGGGATACGACTATCTCCTTTCCGATGCACTATTCCTTGTTTACTGCACCCTAGCTCCCTCACATTAACGCATTAACACAGAAATTGCGTCGCTATGAAATACTATGGGTTCTATGACATCTTCTTCTAGATCGAGTAACGTTTCTATGGAAACGACGGGATTTTCTTTTGGGATACGAGTATCTCCTTTCTGATGCACTATTTCTTGTATATTGCATCCCCTGCACCCTCCCATTGACGAATTAACACAAAAATTGCGTCGCTATGAAATAGTATGGGTTCTATGACTTCTCCTTCTAAATCGAGTAACGTTTCTGTGTAAAGGACAGAATTTTCTTTTGGGATACGACTATCTCTTTTCCGATGCACTATTCCTTCTTTACTGCTTCCAACGCTATCTCACATCAACGAATTATCACAGAAATTGTGTCGCTATGAAATACTATGGGTTCTATGACTTCCTCTTCTAAATCGGGTAACGTTTATTTGGAAACGACAAAATTTTCTTTTGGGGTACGAGTATCTCCTTTCCGTTGCACTGTTCCTTGTAAATTCCATCCCCCGCTCCCTCCCATTCACGAATTAACAGAAAAATTGCGTCGCAATGAAATACTATGGGTTCTATGACTTCTCCTTCTAAATCGAGTAACGTTTCTATGGAAACGACATGATTTTCCTTTTTGATACGAGTATCTCCATTCCGATCCACTATTCATTCTTTACTGCATCCTTCGCTCCCACACATTGACGAATAAACACAAAATTGCGTCGCTATGGAATACTATGGATTTTATGACTTCTCCTTCTAAATCGAGTAACGTTTCTATGGAAACGAAAGAAATTTCTTATGGGATACGTGTATCTCCTTTCCGATGCACTATTCCTTCTTTACTGCATCCCTCGCTCCCTCATATTAACGATTTAACACATTCATAGCGTCGCTATGAAATGCTATGAGTTCTATGACTTCTCCTTCTAAATCGAGTAACATTTCAATGGAAACGGCAGGTTTTTCTTTTGGGACACGAGAAACTCCTTTCTCAATGCAATATTCCTTCTTTACTACATCCCTCGCTCCATCACATTGAGAAATTAACACAGAAATTGCGTCGCTATGAAATACTATGGGTTCTATGACTTCTCCTTCTAAATCGAGAGATGTGTCTATGGAAAGGACAGGAGTTTCTTTTGTGATACGACTATCTCCTTTCCGATGCTCTATTCCTTCTTTACTGCATCCTCGCTCCCGCACATTGAGGAATTATCACTGACATTGCGTCGCTATGAAATACTATGTGTTCTATGGCTTTTCCGTCTAAATCACGTAACGTTTCTATGTAAACCACAGGTTTTTCTTTTGGGATACGAGTATCTCCTTTCACGATGCACTATTCCTTGTATATTGCATCCCCCGCTCCCTCCCATTGACGAATTAACACAGATATTGCGTAGTTATCAAATACTATGGGTTCTCTGACTTCTCCTTCTAAATCGAGTTACGTTTCTATGTAAAGGACAGGATTTCCATTGGGATACGACTATCTCTTTTCCGATGCACTATTGCTTCTTTAATGCATCCCTCGCTCCCTCACATTAACGAATTAACTCAGAAATAGCGTCGCTATGTTATACTATGGGTTCTATGACTTCTTCTTTTAAATCGTCTAACGTTTCCATGGAATCGACAGGATTTTCTTTTGGAATACGAGTATCTCCTTTCCGATTCACTATTCCTTGTATATTGCATCCCCCGCTCCCTCCCATTGACGAAATAACACTGAAATTGCGTCGCTATGAAATACTATAAGTTCTATAACTTCTCCTTCTAAATCGAATAACATTTCAATGGAAACGGCAGGATTTTCTTTTGGGACACGAGTATCTCCTTTCCGTTGCACTGTTCCTTGTATATTGCATCCCCCGCTCACTCCCATTGACGAATCAACACAGAAATTGCGTCGCTATGGAATACTATGGGTTTTATGACTTTTACTTCTAAATCGAGTAACATTTTAATGGAAACGGCAGGATTTTCATTTGGGACACGAGTATCTCCTTTCTCAATGAACTATTTTTTCTTTACTACATCCCTCGCTCCCTCACATTGAGGAATTAACACAGAAATGGTATCGCTATGAAATACCATGGTTGCTATGACATCTCCTTCTAAATCGAGTTACGTTTCTATGGAAAGGACAGGATTTACTTTTGGGATACGAGTATCTCCTTCCGATGCACTATTCCTTCTTTACTGCATCCCTCGCTCCCTCTCATTCACTAATTAACACAGAAATTGCGTCGCTATGAAATACTATGAGTTCTATGACTTTTACTTCTAAATCGAGTAACATTTCAATGGAAACGGCAGGATTTTCATTTGGGACACGAGTATCTCCTTTCTCAATGAACTATTCCTTCTTTACTACATCCCTCGCTCCCTCACATTGAGGAATTAACAGAAATTGCGTCGCTATGAAATACTATGGGTTCCATGACTTCTCCTTCTAAATCGAGTGATGTGTCTATGGAAAGTACAGGACTTTCTTTTGGGATACGACTATCTCCTTTCCGATGCACTATTCCTACTTTACTGCATCCTCGCTCCCTCACATCGACGAATTAACACTGACATTGCGTCGCTATGAAATACTATGTGATCTATGACTTTTCCGTCTATATCACGTAACGTTTCAATGTAAACGACAGGATTTTCTTTTGGGTTACGAGTATCTCCTTTCACGATGCATTATGCCTTCTTTACTGCATCCCTCGCTCTCTCACATTGACGAATTAACCCAGAAATTGCGTCGCTATGAAATACTATGGGTTCTATGACTCCTCCTTCTAAATCGAGTAACGTGTCTATGGAAAGGACAGGAATTTCTTTTGGGATACGACTATCTCCTTTCCGATGCACTATTCCTTCTTTACTGCATCCCTCGCTCCCTCACATTGACGAATTAACACAGAAATTGCGCTGCTATGATATACTATGGGTTCTATGACTTCTCCTTCTAAATCGAGTAACGTTTCTATGTAAAGGAGAGGATTTTCATTTGGGATACGACTAACTCTTTTCCGATGCACTGTTCCTTCTTTACTGCATCCCTCGCTCCCTCACATTAAAGAATTAACACAGAAATTGCGTCGCTATGAAATACAATGGGTTCAATGTCTTCTTCTTCTAAACCGAGTAACGTTTCTGTGGATACGACAGGATTTTCTTTTGGGATACGAGTATCTCCTTTCCGACGCACTATTCCTTGTATATTGCATCCCCCGCTCCCTCCCATTGACGAATTAACACAGAAATTGCGTCGTTATCAAATACTATGGGTTCTCTGATTTCTCCTTCTAAATCGAGTAACGTTTCTATGTAAAGGACAGGATTTTCCTTTTTGATACGAGTATCTCCTTTCCGATCCACTATTCCTTCTTTACTGCATCCTTCGCTCCCACACATTGACGAAGAAACACAAAATAGCGTCGCTATGGAATACTATGGGTTTTATGAGTTCTCCTTCTAAATCGAGTAACGTTTCTATGGAAACGAAAGGATTTTCTTTTGGGATACGTGTATCTCCTTTCCGATGCTCTATTCCTTCTTTACTGCATCCTTCCCCCCCTCACATTGACGAATTAACACAGAAATTGCGTCGCTATGAAATACTATAAGTTCTATAACTTCTCCTTCTAAATCGAATAACATTTCAATGGAAACGGCAGGATTTTCTTTTGGGACACGAGTATCTCCTTTCTCAATGCACTATTCGTTCTTTACTACATCCCTCGCTCCATCACATTGAGAAATTAACACAGAAATTGCGTCGCTATGAAATACTATGAGTTCTATGACTTCTTCTTCTAAATCGAGTGATGTGTCTGTGGAAAGGACAGGATATTCTTTTGGGATACGGCTATCTCCTTTCCGATGCACAATTCCTTCTTTACTGCATCCTCGCTCCCTCACATTGACGAATTAACACTGACATTACGTCGCTATGATATACTATGGGTTCTATGAATTTTCCGTCTAAATGACGTAACGTTTCTATGTAAACGACAGGATTTTCTTTTGGGATACGAGTATCACCTTTCACGATGCACTATGCCTTCTTTACTGCATCCCTCGGTCTCTCACATTGACGAATTAAACCAAAAATTGGGTCGCTATGAAATACTATGGGTTCTATTCCTTCTAAATCTAGTAACGTGTCCATGGAAAGGACAGGATTTTCTTTTGGGATACGACTGTCTCCTTTCCGATGCACTATTCCTTCTTTACTGAATCTTCTTTCCAATCATTATTCTGTGGTGGCACCGCCAGACACCACACTTGCTAGGTGGTAGCTTTAAATCGGCCGTGGTCCATTAGTACATGTCGGACCCGCTTGTCGCTACTGTGTGATCGCTGACCGAGCGCCACCACAAGGCAGGTCTCGAGATACGGACTTGCACTCGCGCCAGTTGTACGGACGAAATTGCTAGCGACTACACGGACGAAGCATTGCTCATTTGCCGAGCAGATGGTTAGAATAGCCTTCAGCTACGTCCATGGCTACGACCTAGCAAGGCGCCATTAGTAAAGTGGCATGTATCTATGGAATCTCTCTTATATCGTCAATAGCGATGTACCAAGAATGTAATAAAGTTAAGTATTACAGAAGCTACGTACTTTACTTTAATGCATTCATTACGTATCCAGTTACAGACCTATAACTGGCCTGCTAAACGCGTGCCTTTCGGCTACTTCCGTGGCGTGGCTGTCTTGCTACGCCACAACAGTTGGCGACGAGGCAACGGAAATGGGTCTTGTTCTTTCTAACTGCTTACATTTACTTGTCATGGCTTCGCCTGATGTACTGTCCGAATTTTATCGCTTGCAGAATCAGCAGACGCAGGCGTTATTGGATGCCCTTGCACAGCTCGTTCAGGGTCAACGTGCACTGCAAAACGATGCGGCCGCCTCCGCTTCACCGCTACCGCAGCCACAACACGCAGTTGCACCCCAGTTGCGGCCTTTTGATTCAGCCCAGGAATCATGGAGGGAGTGGTCACGCCAATTTGGATTCCATCTCGCCGCCTACAGAATTCAAGGTAATGAGCGGCAGCCGTTTTTGCTTTCGTGTGTAGTTGTGTCCACCTACGGTGTGATAGTGAAATTGTTTCCCCGACGCGACGTAGCGACTATGTCCTACGAATAAATTTTGTCTGCATTGGATGCCTATTTCAAGGAAACAGTCAATGTCGTTGCAAGAAGGTATACTTTCTTTCGTACAAAACGTACGGCCCGTCAGACTAATAGGGAGTGGGTTGCAACATTGCAAGGCCTTAGAAGGGATTGTGCTTTTGAGTGTGAATGTGGACTCCCTTATTCAGATACAATGGTACGTGATGCAATTGCACAGAACGTTTCTGATGTTCGTATACGGGAACAGATTTTGAAACTAGTTAATCCCTCCCTTCAGCAAGTGATAGACATATTAGATAGACAAGACACACTTGACTTTGCTCAGGAATCATTTGCAACTTCGCCAGCCGTGTGTACCATCAACCAGCCCGCCGGGCGCGCTGCGCGGACCGATAAATTGCCCTCGCGCACGTTCATGCAGCTGCCGCCACGCTCTAAATCAGGTGTGCTGCGCAAGCATAGAAATGCAGTGAAATCATGCCCACGGTGTGCAACTAGACATTCGTGTGACACTTGCACGTCACGCCAAGCTATTTGTTTTTACTGTAATAAAAAAGGACATGTTCAAAGTGTTTGCCAGAAAAAGCTCAAATCAGACAATCACAATCGTTCCCGGCCCTTTGCTTCGCGCCGGAATCGAACCAAGGACTCTCAGGCTCGTGGACCTTCGCCCGTGGACATTCATGTAGTTAATTCCGCTTCGTCCAGTGCCACTTTCTCTAACAGTGACTGTGTTTGTCCCACAAAACGTGTGCGTCGACGTCGCCGGAAATCACGTCAATTAGCAAGTGATGCTGTACCTGTATCAGTTCAAATTGCACGAGACAGTGGCTCTTGTCGTCAGCAGGACAATTAACTTTTTGTAGATTTGGACTTTAATGGCAAGGTCATACCATTCCAGCTCGACACCGGAGCTGCTGTTTCATTGATCAATCACGACACATACAAACAACTGGGCAAACCTCCGTTGCGTGCCGCAAATGTTAAGTTACATAGTTATTCAGGTCAGTATATCCCTGTGTTGGGACAGTGCAGCCTTCTTGCTACATACATGGGACAAACAAAACTTGTGTCATTTTACGTTCTTCGTTCTTCTTTCGCAGTGAACTTATTTGGTTTCGATTTATTTCAATTGTTTAACTTGTCTATTGTAAATCAGATCCTATCAGTGAACCAGACTGTGCCTTCAGACAGTGTTTCTCGTCTGTGTGAAGAATTTGCAGACATTTTTGCACCGGGCCTTGGTTGCGCTAAGAACTATGAAGCACATTTGGAACTGAAAGTCAACGCGCAACCGAAATTTTTCAGAGTGCGCAATGTTCCTCACGCATTGCGTGATGAGGTCGCAAGAACATTACACGATTTAGAATCACAAGTTGTCACTGAACGGGTGCAAGCTTCTCTCTGGGCCTCACACTTAGTAATTTTGCCGAAAACTTCCGGAAAATTGAGACTTTGTGTGGACTTCAAGGGAACAGTGAATCCACAATTAGTGATTGCAACCTATACTTTACCCCGCCCGGAAGATCTTTTTGATAAACTGTGCCCGGGTAAATATTTTTCGAAGTTGGACCTAGCAGATGCGTACTTGCAAATACCAGTGGACGAGGATTCCCAGCGCGTCTTGGTGGTTAACACGGATCTTGGTTTGTACCGATTCAAAAGACTGCCATTCGAGTGTGCCTCCGCCCCTGCATTGTTTCAGCAATATCTGCAAACTGTTTGTGCATCGGTCCCTACTGCTGCGAACTATCTGGACGATATTGTGATCTCCGGAAGGACAGCCGACAAACATTTAGTAAATCTAAGAACATTATTTCAGGTATTGCGACAAAATGGTCTTCGCTTGCGGAAGGACAAATGTGTGTTTTTTGCTCGTGACTTGCCATATCTGGGACATGTAATCAATGCCCAAGGCATCCATCCCAGTCCAGAACACCTCCGTGCCATACACGACTTGCCTTCGCCGCAGACTTTGCAGCAGCTACAGAGTGTGTTGGGTAAAATTAACTATTATCATCGCTTTCTGCGCAATGCCTCTTCCATTTCAGCTCCGCTTCATCGCTTACGCCGTAAAGGTGTTCCGTTCGTCTGGACGACGGACTGCGAACGCGCCTTTCGCCAGTTGAAATCGGCGTTGCTTTCAAATACTTGCCTTACGCCATTCGATCCCCAGAAACCCCTTTTGTTGATGGTAGATGCATCGGATTTCGGGATCGGTGCTGTGCTTGCGCACTGAGATAGGTCGCATGATCGCCCTATTGCCTTTGCGTCCAAATTGCTCTCGTCTGCGCAAAGAAATTACTCGCAGATAGAGAAAGAAGCTTTGGCTCTCGTCTTTGGTGTTGCAAAGTTTCATGATTTCTTGTATGGTCGTCACTTTACCGTCATCACAGACCACAAACCTTTGACGTCGCTTTTTCATCCAAACAAGCCTGTACCTCCACGTACAGCGCAGAAATTCATACGCTGGTCTATTTTCCTCTCACAGTACCGCTATGATATCTTGTATCGGTCCACTGCTAAGCACGGAAACGCCGATGCGTTGTCCCATTTGCCTGTTGCTGAGGATAGATCATTCGATTCTTCCGAACTTGCTTGCATGATCATTGATTCGGAAACCGATGAAGTGGTCGAATCGTTTCCGATTGATTTTCGTCGTGTAGCTACAGCCACAGCTGCTGACCCGGTCCTTGCTGCCGTTTTGCGTTTTGTTGCTACGCAATGGCCTTTGTCAAAGTCTCTGATCGAGGATCCGTTGGTTCGCCGATTTTTTGCCCACAAGGAGAGACTTTTTGTTCGACGTGGTGTTTTGTTGTTGCGTTCTGATAATGATCAGTCCAGAGTCGTGGTCCCACGTTCGTTACAGTCCTCTGTTTTACGGCTTCTTCACCCAGGACATTGGGGTATAGTGCGAACGAAACAACTTGCTCGTCAGCACTGTACTTGGTTCGGAATCGATGCTGCGATTACGAATATGTGTTCTTCTTGCATGGCGTGTGCCGAACAATAATCCGCACCGCCGCGGAAAGTCTTTGCATGGCCAAAAGCCACTTCCCCTTGGCAACGCTTGCACATCGATTTTGCTGGTCCATTCTGGAATGCTCGATGGTTGGTTCTGGTAAATGCCTTCAATAATTTTCCTTTTGTTGTTCGGATGTCTTCCACGACGTCATCTGCCACCATCCAAGCGTTGTCTGCTATCTTATGCATTGAAGGTCTTCTGCAGACTATTGTTTCCGACAATGGCCCACAGATCATGTCCGCAGAGTTTCAGTCATTCTGCCTGGCTAATGGTATTCAACATCTGACATCCGCGCCGTTTTCGCCTCAGTCAAACGGTGCCGCTGAACGATTGGTCCGGACTTTGAAGTCACAGATGTTGAAGTTGAAAGAGTCGCATTCTAGGGAGGACGCGTTGTTGCTCTTTTTGTCATCGTATCGCTCTCAGCCCCAAGATGGTCGCTCGCCGGCTGAGTTGCTCCACGGTCGTCCTCATCGAACCTTGATGTCTTTGCTGCATCTGCTGCATCAGGTTCCTGTGCAGCGGCAGACACCTGCTTTTGCTCCAGGCAACGTTGTATTCTATCGCAACTATCGAGGTTCACGGCGTTGGCTCACGGGGCGCATTCTTCGCTGCATCGGCCGTGCGATGTATTGGGTTTTGGGGGCCTCTGGTGAGGTGCGTCGGCCTCTCAATCAGCTGCGCCTCTGTCGTCGCACGGGTTCTGCCGCTCCCCGTCTTTCAGCGACGGTGCCGTCCGATCAGCGCCCTGGGGACCCATCTACTGGCTCGCCTCATCCCCAGGTGTTACCGAGGATGCCTTCCATTTTGACCCATGGCGACGCGCCGCCGCAGCCGACGCCGCCGCCGCCACCTGTTCTCCCACCGGCGCCGCCCGCAGTGGACGCTTCGCTGCTGCCGCCGGGCGCCTCCCTGGGTCACGCGCCGCAGATCGCTTCCCGTGACCAGCTGTCCTCCGCCATGGAACTCTTGCCCGCTCCGGACCTCATGGCGTCTTCGCGCATCGGGTACCCCGACGCAATGGAGGTCGCCCCTTCGGCCCCTCCTGTCTCTCTACGGGCGCATACACCGCATGTTGACGTGCACCCTCGACTAGGTTTTCAGGCGTTTCCTAGCTCCCCTCGGACCGAATGGCCGGGTGCGGGTGGCACAGCCTCGCCTGTTGTTAGGATCCCCACCTCATCGCATACGTCAACATGGGGTCCTCCCCACGGCGGGCGGAAGCCTTATTACACGACCGTTCGCCGATTTGCGGGGGAGGAATGTGGTGTCACCGCCAGACACCACACTTGCTAGGTGGTAGCTTTAAATCGGCCGCGGTCCATTAGTACATGTCGGACCCGCTGGTCGCCACTGTGTGATCACAGACCGAGCGCCCACACAAGGCAGGTCCCGAGATACGGACTAGCCCTCGCCCCAGTTGTACGGACGACTTTGCTAGTGACTACACGGACTAAGCATTGCTCATTTGCCGAGCAGATAGTTAGAATAGCCTTCAGCTACGTCCATGGCTACGACCTAGCAAGGCGCCATTAGTAAAGTGGCATGTATATATGGAATCTCACTTATATCGTCAATAGCGATGTACCAAGAATGTAATAAAGTTAAGTATTACAGAAGCTACGTACTTTTCATTATAACATTCATTACGTATCCTGTTACAGACCTATAACTGGCCTGCAAAACGCGTGCCTTTCGGCTAATTCCGTGGCGTGGCTGTCTTGCTACGCCACAACATATTCCATCTTTACTGCATCCCTTGCTCCCTCACATTGACGAATTAACACAGAAATTGCGTCGCTATGATATACTATGGGTTCTATGACTTTTCCGTCTAAATCGAGAAACGTTTCTATGGATACGACAGGATCTTCTTTTGGGATACGAGTATCTCCTTTCCGATGCACTATTCCTTCTTCACTGCATTCTTCGCTCGATCACATTGACGAATTAACACAGAAATTGCGTCGCTACGAACTTCTGTGGGTTCAATGACATCTTCTTCTAAATCGAGTAACGTTACTATGTAAACGACTGGATTTTCTTTTGGGATACGAGTATCTCTTTTCCGATGCACTTTTCCATCTATACTGCATACCTTGCTGTATCACGCTGACGAATTAACGCAGAAATTGCGTCGCTGTGGAATACTATGTGTTCTATGACATCTCCTTCTAAACCGAGTAATGTTTCTATGTAACGACAGGATTTTCTTTAAGAATGCGAGTATCTCCTTTCCGATGCACTATTCCTTCTTCACTGCATCCCTCGCTCCCTCACATTGACGAATTAACACAGAAATTGCGTCGCTATGAAATCCTATGGGATCTATGACTTCTCCTTCGAAATCGACTAACGTGTCTATGGAGACGACAGGATTATCTTTTGGGATACGAGTATCATCTTTGCGATGCACTATTCCTTCTTTACTGCATCCCTCGATCCATCACATTGACGAATTAACACAGAAATTGCGTCGCTAAGAAATACGATGGCTTCTATGACTTCTGCTTCTAAATAGAGAAACTTTTCTATGGAAACGAAAGGATATTCCTTTGGGATACGAGTATCTCCTTTCCTATACACTATTGCTTCTCTACTGCATCCTTCGCTCCCTCACATTGACGAATTAACACAGATATGGCGTCGCTATGTTATTCTATGGGTTCTATGACATATCCTTCTAAATCTAGTAACGTTTCTATGGAAGCTACAGGATTTTCTTTTGGGATACGACTATCTCCATTCCGATGCACTATTCCTTCTTTACTGCATCCCTTGCTCCTTCACATTGACGAATTAACACAGAAATTGCGTCGCTATGAAATACTATGAGTTCTATGTCTACTCCTTCTAAATCGAGTAACGTTTCTGTGGAAACGACTGGATTTTCTTTTGGGGTACGACTATCACCTTTCCGATGCACTATTCCGTCTTTACTGCATCCCTCGCTCCCTCACATTGACTAATTTACACAGAAATTGACCGCTATGAAATACTATGAGTTCTAAGTCTTCTCCTTCTAAATGGAATAACGTATCTATCGAAAGGACATGATTCTCTTTAGGGATACAAGTATATCTATTTCGATGCACTACTGCATCTTTACTGCATCCCTCACTCCCTCACATTGACGAATTAACACAGAATTTGCATCGCTATGAAATACTATGGCTTCTATGACTTCTCCTAAATCGAGTAACGTGTCTATGGAGAGGACTGGATTTTCTTAGGGATACAACTATCTCATTTGGGATGCACTATTTCATCTTCACTGCATCCCTCGCTCATTGACATTGAAGAATTAACACAGGAATTGCGTTGCTATGCAATACTATCAGCTCTATGACTTCTCCTTCTAAATTGAGTAACGATTCTATGGAAACGACTGGATTTTTGTTTGGGATACGAGTATCTCCTTTCCGATGCTCTATTCCGTCATTGCTGCATCCCTCGCTCCTTCACATTGACGAATTAACACAGATATTGCGTCGCTATGAATTACTATGGGTACTATGACTTCTCCTTCTAATTCTTGTAACGTTTCTATGGAAAGGACTTGATTTTCTTTGAGTTACGACTATCTCCTTTCCGATGCACTACTCCTTCTTTACTGCATCCCTCGCTCCTTCACATTGGCGAATTAACACACAAATTGCGTCGCTATGAAATACTATGGGTTCTATGACTTCTTCTTCTAAATCGAGTAACGTTTCTATGGAAACGAAAGGTTTTTGTTTTGGGATACGGGTATCTCCTTTCCGATGCACTATTCCGTCTTTACTGGATCCCTTGCTCCCTCACATTGACGAATTAACACAGAAATTGCGTCGCTATGAAATACTATGGGTTCTATGGATTCTCCTTCTAAATCGAGTAACGTTTCTATGGAAGGGACAGGATTTGCTTTTGGGATTCGAGTATCTCCTTTCCGATGCGCTACTCCATCTTTACTGCATCCTTCGCTCCCTCACATTGACGAATTATAACAGAAAATGCGTCGCTATGAATAACTAGGAGTTATATGACTTCTCCATCTAAATCGAGTAACGTTTCTATGGATACGACAGGATTTAGTTTTGGGATACGAGTATCTCCTTTCCGATGCACTATTCCGTCTTTACTGCATCCCCCGCTCCCTCATACTGACGAATTTACACAGAAATTGCGTCGCTATGAAATACTATGGGTTCTATGACTTCTTCTTCTAAATCGAGTAACGTTTTTGTTTTGGGATACGGGTAGCTCCTTTCCGATTTACAATTCCCTCTTTACTGGTTCCCTTGCTCCCTCACATTGAGGAATTAACACAGAAATTGCGTCGCTATGAAATACTATGGGTTCTATGACTCCTCCTACTAAATCGAGTAGCGTTTCTATGGAAAGGACATGATTTTGTTTAGGGATACGAGTATCTCCTTTCCGATGCACTATTCCTTCTTCACTGCATCCTTCGCTCCATCACATTGACGAATTAACACAGAAATTGCGTCGCTACGAACTTCTGTGGGTTCAATGACTTCTTCTTCTAAATCGAGTAACGTTACTATGTAAACGGCTGGATTTTCTTTTCGGATACGAGTATCTCCTTTCCGATGCACTTTTCCTTCTTTACTGCATACCTTGCTCTATCACACTGACGAATTAACACAGATATTGCGTCGCTGTGGAATACTATGTCTTCTATGACATCTCCTTCTAAACCGAGTAATGTTTCTATGGTAACGACAAAATTTTCTTTAGGTCTGCGAGTATCTCCTTTCCGATGCACTATTCCTTCTTCACTGCATCCCTCGCTCCCTCACATTGGCGAATTAACACAGAAATTGCGTCGCTATGAAATACTATGGGATATATGACGTCTCCTTCGAAATCGACTAACGTGTCTATGGAGACGAAAGGATTTTCTTTTGGGATACGAGTATCATCTTTCCGATGCACTATTCCTTCTTTACTGCATCCCTCGATCCCTCACATTGACGAATTTACACAGAAATTGCGTCGCTATGAAGTACGATGGGTTCTATGACTTCTGCCTCTAATTAGAGTAACATTTCTATGGAAACGAAATGATATTCCTTTGGGATACGAGAATCTCCTTTCCTATACACTATAGCTTCTTTACTGCATCCTTCGCTTCCTCACATTGACGAATTAACACAGATATGGCGTCGCTATGTTATTCTATATGTTCTATGACATCTCCTTCTAAATCTAGTAACGTTTCTATAGAAGCTACAGGATTTTCTTTTGGGATACGACTATCTCCATTCCGATGCACTATTCCTTCTTTACTGCATCCCTTGCTCCTTCACATTGACGAATTAACACAGAAATTGCGTCGCTTTGAAATACTATGAGTTCTATGTCTACTCCTTCTAAATCGAGTAACTTTTCTGTGGAAACGACTGGATTTTCTTCTGGGGTACGACCATCACCTTTCCGATGCACTATTCCCTCTGTACTGCATCCCTAGCTCCCTCACATTGACTAATTTACACAGAAATTGATCGCTATGAAATACTATGAGTTCTAAGAATTCTCCTTCTAAATGGAGTAACCTTTCTATCGAAAGGACATGATTTTCTTTAGCGATACGAGTAGCTCTTTTTCGATGCACTACTGCATCTTTACTGCATCCCTCGCTCCCTCACATTGACGAATTAACACAGAAATTGCGTGGCTATGAAATACTATGGCTTCTATGACTTCTCCTAAATCGAGTAACGTGTCTATGGAAAGGACTGGATTTTCTTAGGGATACAACTATCTCATTTGGGATGCAGAATTTCATCTTCACTGCATCCCTCGCTCCTTGACATTGAAGCATTAACACAGGAATTGCGTCGCTATGCAATACTATCAGCTCTATGACTTCTGCTTCTAAATTGAGTAACGATTCTATGGAAACGACAGGATTTTCTTTATTGATACGAGTATCTCCTTTCCGATGTACTATTCCATCTTTACTGCATTCCTCGCTGCCTCTTATTGACGAATTGACACAGAAATGGCGTCGCTACGAAGTACTATGGCTTCTACGACTTCTCTTAAATCGAGTAACGTGTAGATCGAAAGGACATGAATTTCTTTTGGGATACGAGTAACTCCTTGTCGATGCACTATTCCCTCTTTACTGCATCCCTTGCTCCCTCACATTGAAGAATTAACACAGAAATTGCGTAGATATTAAATACTATGGGATCTATGGCTTCTCCTCCTAAATCGAGTAATGTTTCTATTGAGACGACAGGATTTTCTTTTGGGATACGAGTATCTCCTTTCCGATGCAATATTCCTTCTTTACTGCATCCCTCGCACCCTCTTATTGACGAATTAATACAGAAATTGCCTTGCCTTGAAATATTATGGGATCTCTGACTTTTCCTTCTAAATCTGTAACGTTTCTATGAAAAGGACAGAATTTTATTTTGGGATACGAGTATCTCCTTTCCGATGCACTATTCCTTCTTTACTGCATACCTCGCCCTATCACACTGACGAATTAACACAGAAATTGAGTCGCTGTGGAATACTATGTGTTCTATGACATCTCCTTCTACATCGAGTAACGTTTCTATGGAGACGACAGGATTTTCTTTTGGGATACGAATATCTTCTTTCCGATGCACCATTCCTTCTTTACTGCATCCCTCGATCCCTCACATTGACGAACTAACACAGAAATTGCGTCGCTATGAAATACGACGGGTTCTATGACCTATCCTTCTAAATAGAGTAACATTTCTATGGAAACGAAAGGATATTCCTTTGGGATACGAGAATCTCCTTTCCTATGCACTATTGCTTCTTTACTGCATCCTTCGCTCCCTCACATTGACGAATTAACACAGAAATAGGGTCGCTATAAATTACTGTGGGTTCTATGACTTGTCCTTCTAAATCGAGTAACGTTTCTATGGAAACGACAGGATTTTCTTTTGGGATACGACTAACTCCATTCCGATGCACTATTCCTTCTTTACTGCATCCCTTGCTCCTTCACAGTGACGAATTTACACTGAAATTGATCGCTATGAAATACTCTGAGGTCTAAGACTTCTCCTTCTAAATGGAGTAACGTTTCTATCGAAAGGACATGATTTGCTTTGGGGATACGAGCATCTCTTTTTCGATGCACTACTGCATCTTTACTGCATCCCTCGCTTCCTCACATTGACGAATTAATACAGAAATTGCGTCGCTATGAATTACTATGAGTTCCATGACTTCTATTTCTAAATCGAGAAACGTTTCTATGGAAACGACAGGATTTTCTTTTGGGATACGAGTATCTCCTTTTAGATGCACTATTCCGTCTTTACTGCATCCCTCGCTCCCTCACATTGACAAATAAACACAGAAATTGCGTCGCTTTGAAATACTATGTGTTATATGACTTCTCCTTCTAAATCAAGTATTGTTTCTATGAAAACGACAGGATTTTCTTTTGGGATATGAGTATCTCCTTTCGGATACACTATTCCTTCTTTATTGCATACCTCGCTCCCACACATTGACGAATTAACAAAGAAATTGCGTCGCTATGAAATTCTATGGGTTCTATGACTTCTCCTTCTAAATCGAGTAACGTTTCTATGGAAGCGACAGGATTTTCGATTTTGTTACGATTATCTCCTTTCCGATGCACTGCTCTACCTTAACTGCATCCCTCGCTCCCTCACATTTACGAATTAATACAGATATTGCGTCGCTATGAAATACTATGAGTTTAATGACTTCTCCATCTAAATCGAGTAACGTTTCTATGGAAAGGACTGGATATTCTTTTGGGATACGAGTATCTCCTTTTAGATGCACTATTCCGTCTTTAGTGCATCCCTCGCTCCATCACATTGACAAATAAACACAGAAATTGCGTCGCTGTGAAATACTATGTGTTATATGACTTCTCCTTCTAAATCTAGTATTGTTTCTATGAAAACGACAGGATTTTCTTTTGGGATACGAGTACCTCCTTTCCGATGCACTATTCCTTCTTTACTGCATCCCTCGCTCCCTCTCGTTGACGAATTAACACAGAAATTGCGTCGCTATGAAATACTATGGGTTCTATGACTTCTTCATCTAAATCGAGTAACGTTTCTATGGAAACGGCAGGATTTTCTTTTGGGATACGAGTATCTCCTTTCCGATGCACTATTCTTTCTTTACTGCATCCCGCGCTGCCTCCTATTGACAAATTAACACAGAAATTGCGTCGCTATGAACTACTACGGCCTCTATGACTTCTCCTAAATCGAGTAACGTTTCTATGCAAACGACAAGATTTTCTTTTGGGATATGAGTATCTCCTTTCCGATGCACTATTCCTTCTTTACTGCATACTTCGCTCAATCATATTGAGGAATTAACTCATATATTGCGTCGCTATGAAATACTATGTGTTTCATGACTTCTCCTTCTAAATCGATTGACGTTACTATGGTAGCGACAGGATTTTCTTTAGGGATACGAGTATCTCCTTTCCGATGCACTACTCCATCTTTACTGCATCTCACGCTCCCTCACATTGACAAATAATAACAGAAATTTCACCGCTATGATATGCTATGAGTTCCATATGTTCTCCTTCTAAATCGAGTAACGTTTCAATACAAACGACAGGATTTTCTTTTCTGATACGAGTATCTCCTTTCTGATGCACTACTCCTTGTATATTGCATCCCTTGCGGCCTCCCATAGCCGAATTAACACAGAAATTGCGTCGCTATGAAATACTATGGGTTCTATGACATCCCTTCTAAATCGAGTACCGTTTCTAGGGAAGCCAGAGGATTTTCATTTGGGATAGGAGTATCTCCTTTCCGATGCAGTACTCCATCTTCACTGCATCTCTCGCTCCCTCACTTTGACGAATTAACACAGAAATTGCGTCGCTATGAAATACTATGGGTTCTATGACTTCTCCTTCTAAATCGAGTAACGTTCATATGGAATCGACAGGAGTTTCTTTTGGGTTACGAGTAACTCCTTTCCGATGCACTATTCCTTCTATATTGCATCCATCGCTCCCTCACATTGACGAATTAAAACAGAATTTGCGTCGCAATGAAATACTGTGGGTTCTATGACATCTCCTTCTAAATCGAGTAACGTTTCTATGGAAACGAGAGGATTTTCTTTTGGGATACGAGTATCTTCTTTTCGATGCACTATTCCTTCTTTTCTGCATCCCTCGCCTCATCACATTGACGAATTAACACAGAAATTGCGTCGTCATGAAATACTATGCGTTCTATGACTTCTCCTTCTAAATCGAGTAACGTTTCTATGGAAACGACAGGATTTTCTTTTGGGATACGAGTATCTCCTTTCCGATGCACTATTCCTTCTGTACTGCATCCTTCGCTCCCTCACATTGACGAATTACCACAGAGATTGCGTCGCTATTATATACTACGGGTTCTATGACATCTCCTTCTAAAGCGAGTTACGTTTCTATGGAAACGACAGGATAATTTTTGGGATACGAGTGCCTCCTATCCGATGCACTATACCTTCTTTGTAGCATCCCCCTCTCCCTCACTATGACGAATTAACACAGAAATTGCGTCGATATGAAATACTAAGGGCTCTATGACATCTCCTACTAATTCGAGTAACATTTGTATGGAAACGACAGGATTTTTTTTTGGGATACGAGTATCTCCTTTCCGAAGCACTATTCCTTCTTTACTGCATCCCTCGCTCCTTCACATTGACGAATTGACACAGAAATTGTGTCGTTGTGAAACACTTCGGGTTCTATAACTTCTCCTTCTAAATCGAGTAATGTTGCTATGGAAACGACAGGATTTTCTTTTGGGATACGAGTGTGTCCTTTCCGTTGCACTATTACTTCTTAACGGCATCCGACACTCCCTCACATTGACGAATTAACACAGAAATTGCGTCGCTATGAAATACTATGTGTTCTATGACTTCTTCTTCCAAATCGAGTAACGTTTCAATGGAGACGACAGGATTTTCTTTTGGGATACGAATATCTCCTTTTCGATGCACTATTCCTTCTTTACTGCAGCCCTCGCTCTCTCACCTTGACGAATTAACACAGAAATTGCGTTGCTATGGAATACTACGAGTTCTATGACTCCTCCTTCTAAATCGAGTAACGTGTCAATGGGAACGAAAGAATTTTCTTTTCGGATACGAGTATCTCCTTTCCGATGCACTATCACTACTTTACTGCATCCCTGGCTCCCTCACACTGATAAATTAACACAGAAATTGCATCGCAATGGAATGCTATGGGTTCTATGAATTCTCCTTCTAAATAGAGTTACGTTTCTATGGAAATGACACGAATTTCTTTTTTGATACGAGGATCTGCTTTCCGATGCACTATTCCTTCTTTACTGCATCCCTCGCTCCCTCACATTGACGAATTAACACAGAAATTGCGTCGCTATGAAATACTAAGGGTTCTATAACTTCTCCTTCTAAATCGAGTAACGTTTCTATGGAAACGAGAAGATTTTCTTTTGGTATACGAGTATCTGTTTTCCGATTCACTATACCTTCTTTACTGCATCCCTCGCTCTCTCACAATGACGAATAAGCAAAGAAATTTCGTCGCTAGAAATACTATAGGGTTCTATGACTTCTCCTTCTAAATCGAGTAACGTTTCAATGGAAACGACAGGATTTTCTTTTGGGTTTCGCCTATCAGCTTTCCGATGCTCTATTCCATCTTTACTGCATCAACGCTCCCTCACACTGACGAATTAACAATAAAATTGCGTCGCTATGTAATACAATGGGTTCTATTACTTCTCCTTCTAAATCGAGTAACGTTTCTATGGAATCAAAAGGATTTTCTTTTGGGATACGTGTATCTCTTTTCCGATGCACTATTCCTTCATTACTGTATCCCTCGCTCCCTCACAATGACGAATAAGCACAGAAATGGCGTCGCTATGAAATACTATGATTTCTAGGGCTTCTCCATCTAAATCGAGTAACGTTTCTATGGAAACGACAGGATTTTCTTTTGGGATACGAGTGTCTCCTTTCCGATGCACTATTGCTTCTTTACTGCTTCCCTCGCTCCCTCTGATTGACGAATTAACACAGAAATGACGTCGCTATGAAATACTATGTGTTCTATGTCTTCTCCATTTAAATCGAGTTACGTTTCTATGGAAACGTCAGGAATTTCTTTTGGGATACGAGTATCTCCTTCCGATGAACTATTCCTTCTTTACTGCATCCCTCGCTCCCTCACATTGACGAATTAACACAGAAATTGCGTCGCTATGAAATACTATTTGTTCTATGACATCTCCTCCAAAATCGAGTAATGTCTCTAAGGAAACGACCGGATTTTTTTTGGGATACGAGTATCTCCTTTCCGATGCACTATTCCTTCTTTACTGCATTCCTCGCTCCCTTACATTGACGAATTAAGACAGAAAATTCGTGGCTATAAAATACTATGTGTTCTATGACTTCTCCTTGTAAATCGTGTAACTTTTCTATGGAAACAACAGGATTTTCTTTTGGTATACGAGTATGACCTTTCCGATGCACTATTCCTCCTTTACTGCTTCCATCGCTCCCTCACATTGACGAATTAACGCAGAAATTGCGTCGCTATGAAATACTATGGTTCTATGGTCTCCTTCTAAATCGAGTAACGTTTCTATGGAAACGACAGGATTTTCTTCTGGGATACGAGTTTCTCCTTTCCGTTGCGCAATTCCCTCTTTACTGCATCCCTCGCTCCCTCACATTTACGAATTAACCATGATATATCGTCGCTATGAAATACTATTGGTTCTATGGCTTCTCCAACTAAATCGAGTAACGTTTCTATGGAGACGACAGGATTTTCTTTCGGGATACGAGTTTCTTCTTCCTGATGCCCTATTCCTTCTTTACTGCATCCCTCGCTCAATCACATTGACGAATTAATAATGATATTCCCTCGCTATAAAATACTATGGATTATATGACTTCTCATTCTAATCGAGTAACGTTTCTATGGAAACGACAGGATTTTCTTTTGGGATACGAGTTTCACCGTTCGGATGCACTATTCCTCCTTTACTGCATCCCTCGATCCCTCAGATTGACGAATTAACACAGAAATGGCGTCGCTATGAAATACTATGTGTTCTATGTCTTCTCCTTTTAAATCGAGTTACGTTTCTATGGAAACGTCAGGAATTTCTTTTGGGATACGAGTATCTCCTTCCGATGAACTATTCAGTCTTTACTGCATCCCTCGGTCCCTACATTGACGAATTAACACAGATATTGCGTCGCTATGAATTACTATTTGTTCTATGACATCTCCTCCAAAATCGAGTAACGTCTCTAAGGAAACGACAGGTTTTTCTTTAGGGATAAGAGTTTCTCCTTTCCGATGCGATATTCCTTCTTTACTGCATCCCTCGCTCAATCACATTGACGAATTAACAATGATATTGTGTCGCTATGAAATACTATGGATTCAATGACTTCTCCTTCTAATCGAGTAACGTTTCTATGGAAACGAAAGGATTTTCTTTTGGGTTACGAGTGTCTCCTTTCCGATGCACGTTTCCTTGTTTACTGCATCCCTCGCCCCCTCACTTTGACGAAATAAGACAGAAATTGTCGCTATGAAATAGTATGGGTTCTATGACATCTCCTTCTAAATCGAGTAACGTTTCTATTGAAACCACATGATTTACTTTTGGGATACGAGTCTCTCCTTTCCGATGCACTATTCCATCTTTACTGCATTCCTCGCTCCCTTACATTGACGAATTAAGACAGAAATTTCGTGGCTATAAAATACTATGTGTTCTATGACTTCTCCTTCTAAATCGAGTAACGTTTCTATGAAAACGACAGGATTTTCTTTTGGTATACGAGTATGTCCTTTCCGATGCACAATTCCTCCTTTACTGCTTCCCTCGCTCCCTCACATTGACGAATTAACACAGAAATTGAGTCGCTAAGAAATACTATGGGTTCTATGACTACTCCTTCAAAATCGAGTAACGTTTCTATGGAAACAACAGGATCTCCTTTTGGGATACGAGTATCTCCTTTCCGATGCACTGTTCCTTGTTTACTGCATCCCTCGCTCCCTCACAATGACGAATAAGCACAGAACTTGGGTCGCTATGAAATACTATGGGTTCTATGGCTTCTCCAACTAAATCGAGTAACGTTTCTATGGAAACGACAGGATTTTCTTTCGGGATACGAGTTTCTTCTTCCTGATGCCCTATTCCTTCTTTACTGCATCCCTCGCTCAATCACATTGACGAATTAACAATGATATTCCGTCGCTATAAAATACTATGGATTATATGACTTCTCATTCTAATCGAGTAACGTTTCTATGGAAACGACAGGATTTTCTTTTGGGATACGAGTTTCACCGTTCGGATGCACTATTCCTCCTTTACTGCATCCCTCGATCCCTCAGATTGACGAATTAACACAGAAATGGCGTCGCTATGAAATACTATGTGTTCCATGTCTTCTCCTTTTAAATCGAGTTACGTTTCTATGGAAACGTCAGGAATTTCTTTTGGGATACGAGTATCTCCTTCCGATGAACTATTCAGTCTTTACTGCATCCCTCGGTCCCTCACATTGACGAATTAACACAGAAATTGCGTCGCTATGAATTACTATTTGTTCTATGACATCTCCTCCAAAATCGAGTAACGTCTCTAAGGAAACGACAGGTTTTTCTTTAGGGATAAGAGTTTCCCCTTTCCGATGCGATATTCCTTCTTTACTGCATTCCCCGCTCAATCACATTGACGAATTAACAATGATATTGTGTCGCTATGAAATACTATGGATTCAATGACTTCTCCTTCTAATCGAGTAACGTTTCTATGGAAACGAAAGGATTTTCTTTTGGGTTACGAGTATCTCCTTTCCGATGCACGTTTCCTTGTTTACTGCATCCCTCGCCCCCTCACATTGACGAAATAAGACAGAAATTGTCGCTATGAAATACTATGGTTTCTATGACATCTCCTTCTAAATCGAGTAACGTTTCTATTGAAACCACATGATTTACTTTTGGGATACGAGTATCTCCTTTCCGATGCACTATTCCATCTTTACTGCATTCCTCGCTCCCTTACATTGACGAATTAAGACAGAAATTTCGTGGCTATAAAATACTATGTGTTCTATGACTTCTCCTTCTAAATCGAGTAACGTTTCTATGAAAACGACAGGATTTTCTTTTGGTTTACTAGTATGTCCTTTCCGATGCACAATTCCTCCTTTACTGCTTCCCTCGCTCCCTCACATTGACGAATTAACACAGAAATTGAGTCGCTATGAAATACTATGGGTTCTATGACTACTCCTTCAAAATCGAGTAACGTTTCTATGGAAACAACAGGATCTCCTTTTGGGATACGAGTATCTCCTTTCCGATGCACTGTTCCTTGTTTACTGCATCCCTCGCTCCCTCACAATGACGAATAAGCACAGAACTTGCGTCGCTATGAAATACTATGGGTTCTATGGCTTCGCCTTCTAAATCGAGGAACGTTTCCATGGAAGCGACAAGATTTTCGTTTTTGTTACGATTATCTCCTTTCCGATGCACTGCTCTATCTTTACTGCATCCCTCGCTCCCTCACATTTACGAATTAATACCGATATTGCGTCGCTTTGAAATACTATGAGTTTAATGACTTCTCCATCTAAATCGAGTAGCGTTTCTATGAAAAGAACTGGATATTCTTTTGGAATACGAGTATCTCCTTTCGAAAGCACTATTCCTTCTTAACGGCATCCCACGCTCCCTCACATTGACGAATTAACACAGACATTGCGTCGCTATGAAATACTATGGGTTCTATGACATCTCCTTCTAAATCGAGTACCGTTTCTATGGAAGCCAGAGAATTTTCATTTGGGATAGGAGTATCTCCTTTCCGATGCACTATTCCTTCTATACTGCATCCCTCGCTCCCTCACATTGACGAATTAAAACAGAATTTGCGTCGATATGAAATACTATGGGTTCTATGACATCTCCTTCTAAATCGAGTAACGTTTCTATGGAAACGAGAGGATTTTCTTTTGGGTTTGGCGTATCTTCTTTGTGATGAACTATTCCTTCTTTTCTGCATCCCTCGCTCCATCACATTGTCGAATTAGCACAGAAATTGTGTCGTCATGAAATACTATGCATTCTATGACTTCTCCTTCTAAATCGAGTAACGTTTCTATGGAAACGACAGGATTTTCCTTTGGGATACGAGTATCTCCTTTCCGATGCACAATTCCTTCTGTACTGCATCCCTCGCTCCCTCACATTGACGAATTGACACAGAAATTGTGTCGTTGTGAAATACTTCGGGTTCAATAACTTCTCCTTCTAAATCGAGTAATGTTGCTATGGAAACGACAGGATTTTCTTTTGGTTTACGAGTATGTCCTTTCCGTTGCACTATTACTCCTTAACGGCATCCCACGCTCCCTCACATTGACGAGTTAACACAGACATTGCATCGCTATGAAATACTATGTGTTCTATGACTTCTCCTTCTAAATCGAGTAACGTTTCTATGGAAACGACAGGATTTTCTTTTGGGATACGAGTATCTCCTTTCCGATGCACTATTCCTCCTTTACTGCAACCCTCGCACCCTCACATTGACGAGTTAACACAGAAATTGCATCGCTAAGAAATACTTTGGGCTCTACGACTTCTCCTTCTAAATCGAGTGACGTTTCTATGGAGACGACAGAATTTTCCTTGGGAATACGAGTATCGTCTTTCCGATGCACTATTCGTTATTTACTGCATCCCTCGCTCCCTCACATTGACGAATTAACACAGAAATTGCGTCGTTGTGAAATACTATGCGTTCTATAACTTCTACTTCTAAATCGAGTAACGTTTCTATGGAAACGTCAGGAATTTCTTTCGGGATACGAGTATCTCCTTCCGATGCACTATTCCTTCTTTACTGCATCCCTCGCTCCCTCACATTGAGGAATTAACACAGAAATTGCGTCGCTATGAAATACTATTCGTTCTATGAGATCTCCTTCAAAATCGAGTAACGTTTCTATGGAAACGACAGGATTTTCTTTTGGGATACGAGTATCTCCTTTCCGATGCACTATTCCTTCTTTACTGCAGCCCTCGCTCCCTCACATTGACGAATTAACACAGAAATTGCGTCGCTATGGAATACTACGAGTTCTATGACTTCTCCTTCTAAATCGAGTAACGTTTCTATGGGAACGAAAGAATTTTCTTTTCGGATACGAATATCTCCTTTCCGATGCACTATCACTACTTTACTGAATCCCTGGCTCCCTCACACTGATAAATTAACACAGAAATTGCATCGCTATGGAATGCTATGGGTTCTATGAATTTTCCTTCTAAATAGAGTTACGTTTCTATGAAAATGACACGAATTACTTTTTTGATACGAGGATCTGCTTTCCGATGCACTATTCCTTCTTTACTGCATCCCTCGCTCCCTCACATTGACGAATTAACACAGAAATGTCGGCGCTATGATATACTATGTGATCTATGTCTTCTCCTTTTAAATCGAGTATCGTTTCTATGGAAGCGTCAGGAATATCTTTCGGGATACGAGTAACTCCTTCCGATGCTCTATTCCTTCTTTACTGCATCCCTCGCTCCCTCACATTGACGAATTAACACAGAAATTGCGTCGCTATGAAATACTATTTGTTCTATGACATCTCCTTCAAAATCGAGTAACGTTTCTATGGAAACGAGAGGATTTTCTTTTGGGATACGATTATCTCCTTTCCGATGCACTATTCCTTCTTTACTGCATCCCTCGCTCCTTCACATTGACGAATTCACACAGAAATTGCGTCGCTATAACATACTTTGTGTTCTATAACTTCTCCTTCTGTATCGGGTAACGCTTCTTTGGAAACGACAGGGTTTCTTTTGGGATACGACTATCTCCTTTTTGATGCATTATTCCTTCTGTATTGCATCCGTCGCTCCCTCACATTGACGAATTAGATATTGCGTCGCCTTGAAATACTATGCGTACAATGACTTCTTCAAAATCGAATAACGTTTCTATGGAAACGACAGGATTTTCTTTTGGGATACGAGTATCTCTTTTCCGATGCACTATTCCATCTATACTGCATCCCTCGCTCCCTCACAATAACGAATAAGCACAGAAATGGCGTCGCTATGAAATACTACGGGTTCTAGGTCTTCTCCATCTAAATCAAGTAACGTTTCTAGGGGAACGACAGGATTTTCTTTTGGGATACGAGTATCTCCTTTGCAATGCACTATTGCTTCGTTACTGCTTCCCTCGCTCCCCCAGATTGACGAATTAACACAGAAATGGCGTCGCTATGAAATACTATGTGTTCTATGTCTTCTCCTTTTAAATCGTGTTACGTTTCTATGGAAACGTCAGGAATTGCTTTTGGGATACGAGTATCTCCTTTCCGATGCACTATTGCTTCTTTACTGTGTTCCTCGCTCCCTCAGATTGACGAATTAACACAGAAATTGCGTCGCTATGAAATACTATTTGTTCTATGACATCTCCTCCAAAATCGAGTAAGGTCTCTAAGGAAACGACCGGATTTTCTTTTGGGATACGAGTATCACCTTTCCGATGCACTATTCCTTCTTTACTGCATTCCTCGCTCCCTTACATTGACGAATTAAGAAAGAAATTTTGTGGTTATAAAATACCATGTGTTCTATGACTTCTCCTTGTAAATCGTGTAACGTTTCTATGGAAACGAGAGGATTTTCTTTTGGTATACGAGTATGTCCTTTCCGATGCACTATTCCTCCTTTACTGCTTCCCTCGCTCCCTCACATTGACGAATTACAAATTGCGTCGCTATGAAACACTATGGTTCTATGACTTATCCTTCTAATCGAGTAATGTTTCTATGGAAACGACAGGATCTTCTTTTGGGATACGAGTATCTACTTTCCGATGCACTGTTCCATCTTTACTGCATCCCTCGCTCCCTCACAATGACGAATAAGCACAGAACTTGCGTCGCTATGAAATACTATGGGTTCTATGGCTTCTCCATTTAAATCGAGTAACGTTTCTATGGAAACGACAGGATTTTCTTTTGGGATAAGGGTATCTCCTTTCCGATGCACTATTGCTTCTTTACTGCATCCCTCGCTCCCTCACATTTAGGAATTAACACAGAAATGCCGTCGATATGAAATACTATGTGTTCCATGTCTTCTCCATTTTAATCGAGTGAAGTTTCTATGGAAACGTGAGGAATTTCTTTTGGGATACGAGTTTCTCCTTTCCGATGCGATATTCCTTCTTTACTGCATCCCTCGCTCAATCACATTGACGAATTAACAATGATATTGCGTCGTTATGAAATACTATGGATTCAATGACTTCTCCTTCTAATCGAGTAACGTTTCTATGGAAACGACAGGATTTTCTTTCGGGATACGAGTTTCTCTTTTCTGATGCCCTATTCCTTCTTTACTGCATCCCTCGCTCAATCACATTGACCAATTAACAATGATATTGCGTAGCTATAAAATACTATGGATTATATGACTTCTCATTCTAATCGAGTAACGTTTCTATGGAAACGACAGGATTTTCTTTTGGGATACGAGTTTCACCTATCCGATGCACTATTCCTCCTTTACTGCATCCGTCGTTCCCTCACATTGACGAATAAGCACAGACATTGCGTCGCTATGAAATACTATGCGTTCTATGACTTCTCCTTCTAAATTGAGTAACGTTTCTATGGAAACGACAGGATTTTCATTTCGGATACGAGTATCTCCTTTCCGATGCACTATTCCTTTTGTGTTACATCCCTTGCTGCCTCACATTGATGAATTAACACAGAAATTGCGTCGCCTTGTAATACTATGCGTTCTATGACATCTCCTTCTAAATCGAGAAACGTTTCTATGGAAACGAGAGGATTTTCTTTCGGGATAAGACCATCTAGTTTCCGATGCACTATTTGTTCTTTACTACATCCATCGCTCCCTCACTTTGTCGAATAAGCAGAGAATTTGGGTCGCCTATCAAATACTATGGGTTCTATGTCTTCTCCGTCTAAATCGAGTAACGTGTCTATGGAAACGACAGGATTTTCTGTTGGGGTACGAGTATCTGCTTTCCGATGCACTATTCCTTCTGTACTGCATCCCTCGCTCCCTCACACTGACGAATTCACACAGAAATTGCGTTGCTATAACATACTATGGGTTCTATAACATCTCCTTCTATATCGGTTAACGCTTCTATGGAATCGACAGGGTTTCAATGGGGATACGACTATCTCCTTTTTGGTGCATGATTCCTTCTGTATTGTATCCGTCCCTCCCTCACATTGACGAATTAACACAGATATTGCGTCGCCTTGAAATACTATGCGTACTAAGACTTCTTCAAAATCGAGTAACGTTTCTATGGAAACGACACGATTTTCTTTAGGGATACAAGTATCTCCTTTCGGATGCTCTATTACCTCATTACTGCATCCCTCGCTCCCTCACATTGACGAATTAACACAGAAATTGCGTCGCCATGAAATACTACCGATTCTATTACTTCTCCTTCTAAATCTAGTTACGTTTCGATGGAAACGACAGGATTTTCTTTTGGGATACGAGTATATCTTTTCCGATGCACTATTCCTTCTTTACTGCATCCCTCGCTCCCTCACAATGACGAATAAGCACAGAAATGGCGTCGCTATGAAATACTATGGGTTCTATGGCTTCTCCATCTAAATCGAGTAACGTATCTATGGAAACGAAGGGATTTTCTTTTGGAGTACGAGTATCTCCTTTCCGATGCACTATTCCTTCTTTACTGCATCCCTCGCTCCCTCACATTGTCGTATTAACACAGAAATTGCGTCGCAACGAAATACTATGGGTTCTATGACTTCTCCCTCGAGATCGAGAAACGTTGCTATGGAAACGACAGGTTTTTCTTTTGGGATACGAGTATCTCCTTTCCGATGCACTATTCCTTCCAAACTGCATCTCTCGCTCCCTCCTAATGACGAATAAACACAGAAATGGCGTCGCTATGATATACTATGGGTTCTATGACTTCTCCTACTAAATCGAACAACGTTTCTATGGAAACGACAGGATTTTCTATTGGGATACGGGTATATCCTTTCAGATGCACTATTCTTTCTTTACTGCATCCCTCGCTCCCTCACATTGTCGTATTAACACAGAAATTGCGTCGCTACGAAATACTAAGGGCTCTATGGCTTCTCCATCTATATCGAGTAACGTTTCTATTGAAACGACAGGATTTTCTTTTGGAGTACGAGTATCTCCTTTCCGATGCACTATTCCTTCTTAACTGCATCTCTCGCTCCTTCATAATGGCGAACAAACACAGAAATGGCGTTGCTATGAAATACTATGGGTTCTATGACTTCTCCTTCTAAATCGAGTAACGTTTCTATGGAAACGACAGGATTTTCTTTTAAGATACGGGTATATCCTTTCAGATGCACTATTCCTTCTTTACTGCATCCCTCGCTCCCTCACATTGTCGTATTAACACAGAAATTGCGTCGCTACAAAATACTGTGGGCTCTATGGCTTCTCCATCTAAATCGAGTAACGTTTCTGTTGAAACGACAGGATTTTCTTTTGGAGACGAGTATCTCGTTTCCGATGCACTATTCTTTCTTAACTGCATCTCTCGCTCCCTCATAATGACGAATAAACACAGAAATGGCGTCGCTATGAAATACTAAGGGTTCTATGGTTTCTCCTTCTAAATCGAGTAACGTTTCTATGGAAACGACAGGATTTTCTTTTGGGATACGGGTATATCCTTTCAGATACACTATTCCTTCTTTACTGCATCCCTGGCTCCCTCACATTGTCGTATTAACACAGAAATTGCGTCGCTTCGAAATACTATGGGCTCTACGGCTCCTCCATCTAAATCGAGTAACGTTTCTATTGAAACGACAGGATTTTCTTTTGGAATACGAGAATCTCCTTTCCGATGCACCATTCCGTCTTAACTGCATCTCTCGCTCCCTCATAATGGCGAATAAGCACAGAAATGGCGTCGCTACGAAATACTATGTGTTCTATGACTTCTCCATCTAAATCGAGTAACGTTTCTATGGAAACGGCAGGATTTTCTTTTGGGATACGAGTATATCTTTTCCGATGCACTATTCCTTCTTTACTGCATCCCTCGCTGCCTCACATTGTCGTATTAACACAGAAATTGCGTCGTTACGAAATACTATGGGCTCTATGGCTTCTCCATCAAAATCGAGTAACGTTTCTATTGAAACGACAGGATTTTCTTTTGGAGTACCAGTATCTCCATTCCGATGCACTATTCCTTCTTAACTGGATCTCTCGCTCCCTCATAATAACGAATAAACACAGAAATGGCGTCGCTATGAAACACAATGGGTTCTATGACTTCTCCTTCTAAATCGAGTAACGTTTCTATGGACACGACAGGATTTTCTTTTGGGATACGGGTATAACCTTTCAGATGCACTTTTCCTTCTTTACTGCATCCCTCGCTCCCTCACATTGTCGTATTAACACAGAAATTGCGTCGCTACGAAATACTATGGGCTCTATGGCTTCTCCATCTAAATCGAGTAACGTTTCTATTGAAACGACAGGATTTTCATTTGGAGTACGAGTATCTCCTTTCCGATGCACTATTCCTTCATAACAGCATCTCTCGCTCCCTCATAATGACGAATAAAAACAGAAATGGCATCGCTATGAAATACTATGAGTTCTATTACTTCTCCTTCTAAATCGAGTAACGTTTCTATGGAAACGACAGGATTTTCTTTTGGGATACGGGTATATCCTTTCAGATGCACTATTCCTTCTTTACTGCATCCCTCGCTCCCTCACATATTCGTATTAACACAGAAATTGCGTCGCCACGAAATACAATGTGCTCTATGGGTTCTCCATCTAAATCGAGTAACGTTTCTATTGAAACGACAGGATTTTCTTTTGGAGTACGAGTATCTCCTTTCCGATGCACTATTCCTTCTTAACTGCATCTCTCGCTCCCTCATAATGACGAATAAACACAGAAATGGCGTCGCTATGAAATACTATGGGTTCTATGACTTCTCCTTCTAAGTCGAGTAACGTTTCTATGGAAAAGACAGGATTTTCTTTTGGGATACGGGTATATCCATTCAGATGCACTATTCCTTCTTTACTGCATCCCTCGCTCCCTCACATTGTCGTATTAACACAGAAATTGCGTCGCTACGAAATACTATGGGCTCTATGGCTCCTCCATCTAAATCGAGTAACGTTTCTATTGAAACGACAGGATTTTCTTTTGGAGTACGAGTATCTCCTTTCCGATGCTCTATTCCTTCTTAACTGCATCTCTCGCTCCCTCATAATGACAAATAAACACAGAAATGGCGTCGCTATGAAATACTATGGGTTCTATGACTTCTCCTTCTAAATCGAGTAACGTTTCTATGGAAACGACAGGATTTTCTTTTGGGATACGGGTATATCCTTTCAGATGCACTATTCGTTCTTTACTGTATCCCTCGCTCTCTCACATTTTCGTATTAACACAGAAATTGCGTCGCTACGAAATACTATGGGCTCTGTGGTTTCTCCATCTAAATCGAGTAACGTTTCTATTGAAACGACAGGATTTTTTTTGGATTACGAGTATCTCCTTTCCGATGCACTATTCCTTCTTAACTGCATCTCTCTCTCCCTCATAATGGCGAATTAACACAGATATTGCGTCGCTATGAAATACTTAGGGTTCTATGACTTCTCCTTCTAAATCGAGTAACGTTTCTATTGAAAGGACTGGATTTTCTTTGGGATACGACTATCTCCTTTCCGATGCACTATTCCCTCTTTACTGCATCCCTTGCTCCGTCACATTGACGTATTAACACAGAAATTGCGTCGCTATGAAATACTATGTGTTCCATGACTTCTCCATCTAAATCGAGTAGCGTTTCTATGGAAAGGACATGATTTCCTTTTGGGATACGAGTATCTCCTTTCCGATGTACTATTCCTTCTTTGCTGCATACTTCGCTCCCTCATATTGACGAATTAACACAGAAATTGAGTCGATATGAAATACTATGGATTCTATGACTTTTCCTTCTAAATCGAGTAACGTTTCTATGGAGTCGACAGGAATTTCTATTGGGATAGGAGTATCTCCTTTCCCGATGCTCTATTCCTTCTTTACTGCATCCCTCGATCTGTCATTGTGACGAATTAACACAGAAATTGCGCCGCTATGAGATACTATGGGTTCTATGACTATTCGTACTGAATGGAGTAACGTTTCTATGGAAACGGCAGGATTTTATTTTGGGATACGAATATCTAATTTCTGATGCACTACTCCTTCTTTACTGCATCCCACGCTACCTAACATTGACGAATTAACACAGAATTAGCTTCCCTTTGAAATACTATGGATTCTATGACATCTCCTTCTATATCGAGGAACGTTTCTATGGAAACGACAAAATTTTCTTTTTGGATACGATTATCTCCTTTCCGATGAACTATTCCTTCTTTACTGCATCCCTCGCTCCCTCACATTGACGATTGAACACAGAAATTGCGTCGTTATAAAATACTATGTGTTTTATGACTTCTCCTTCTAAATCGAGTAACGTTTCTATGGAGACGACAGGAATTTCTTTTGGGATACGAGTATCTCCTTTCCGATGCACAATTCCTTCTGTACTGCATCCCTCGCTCCCTCATTTTGACGAATTAACACAGAAATTGCGTCGCTATGAAATACTATGGGTTCTATGACTATTCTTTCTAAATGGAGTAACGTTTCTAAGGAAACGGCAGGATTTTCTTTTGGGATACGAATATCAAATTTCCGATGCACTACTCCTTCTTTACTGCATCCCACGCTACCTAACATTGACGAATTAACACAGAAATAGGGTCGCTATAAAATACTGTGGGTTCTATGACTTCTATTTCTAAATCGAGAAACGTTTCTATGGAAACGACAGGATTTTCTTTTGGGATACGAGTATCTCCTTTCCGATCCACTATTCCATCTTTACTGCATGCCTCGCTCCTTCACATTGACCAATGAACACAGAAATGGCATCGCTATGAAATAATATGGGTTCTATGACTTCTTCTTCTAAATCGAGTTTGGTTTCTATGGAAACGACTGGATTTTCTTTTCGGATACGAGTTTCTCCTTTCCCGATGCACTATTCCATCTTTATTGCATCCCTCGCTGCCACTTATAGACGAATTAACACAGAAATTGCGTCGCTATGAAATACTATGGCTTCTATGACTTCTCCAAAATCGAATAACGTGTCTATGGAAAGGACTCGATTTTCTTTGGGATACAACTATCATATTTCCGATGCAGTATTTCATCTTCACTGCATCCCTCGCCCGTTCACATTGAAGAAGTAACATAGAAATTGCGTCGCTATGCAATGCTACAGTTCTATGAATTCTCCTTCTAAATTAAGTAACGATTCTATGGAAACGAAAGGTATTTCTTTTGGGATACTAGTATCTCCATTCCGATGCACTATTCCCTCTTTACTACATCCCTCGCTCATTCACATAGACGGATTATTCCAGAAATTACGTCGCTATGAAATACTATGGGTTCTATGACTTCTCCTTCTAAATCGAGGAACGTTTCTATGGAAACGACAGTATTTCGTTTTGGGATACGAGTACCTCCTTTTAGATGCACTATTCCGTCTTTACTGCATCCCTCGCTCCCTCACATTGACAAATAAACACAGAAATTGCGTCGCTGTGAAATACTATGTGTTAAATGACTTCTCCTTCTAAATCGAGTATTGTTTCTATGAAAACGACAGGATTTTCTTTTGGGATACGAGTATCTCCTTTCCGATACACTATTCCTTCTTTACTGCATACCTCGCTCCCACACATTGACGAATTAACACAGAAATTGCGTCGCTATGAAATTCTATGGGTTCTATGACTTCTCCTTCTAAATCGAGTAACGTTTCTATGGAAGCGACAGGATTTTCGATTTTGTTACGATTATCTCCTTTCCGATGCACTGCTCTATCTTAACTGCATCCCTCGCTCCCTCACATTTACGAATTAATACAGATATTGCGTCGCTATGAAATACTATGAGTTTAATGACTTCTCCATCTAAATCGAGTAACGTTTCTATGGAAAAGACTGGATACTCTTTTGGGATACGAGTATCTCCTTTCCGATGCACTGTTCCTTCTTTACTGCATCCCTCGCTCCCTCTCATTGACGAATTAACACAGAAATTGCGTGGCTATGAAATACTATGGGTTCTATGACTTCTTCTTCTAAATCGAGTAACGTTTCTATGGAAACGGCAGGTTTTTGTTTTGGGATACGAGAATCTCCTTTCCGATGCACTATTCCCTCTTTACTGCATCCCTCACTCCCTCACATTGACGAATTAAGACAGAAATTCCAACGCAATGAAATCCTATGTGTTCTATGACTCTTCCTTTCACTCCCTCACATTGACGAATTAAGACAGAAATTCCAACGCAATGAAATCCTATGTGTTCTATGACTCCTCCTTTTAAACCGAGTAACGTTTCTATGGAAAGGACATGATTTTCTTTTGGGATACGAGTATCTCCTTTCCGATGCACTATTCTTTCTTTACTGCATCCCGCGCTGCCTCCTATTGACAAATTAACACAGAAATTGCGTCGCTATGAACTACTACGGCCTCTATGACTTCTCCTAAATCGAGTAACGTGTCGATGGAAAGGACATGATTTTCTTTTGGGATACGAGTATCTACTTTTAGATGCACTATTCCTTCTGTACAGCATCCCTCGCTCCCTCACATTGACGAATTATCACAGAAATTGCGTCGCTATGAAATACTATGTTTTCTATGTTTTCTTCTAAATCGAGTAACGTTTCTATGCAAACTACAAGATTTTCTTTTGGGATATGAGTATCTCCTTTCCGATGCACTATTCCTTCTTTACTGCATACTTCGCTCAATCATATTGATGAATTAACTCATATATTGCGTCGCTATGAAATAATATGTGTTTCATGACTTCTCCTTCTAAATCGAGTGACGTTACTATGGTAGCGACAGGATTTTCTTTAGGGATACGAGTATCTCCTTTCCGATGCATTACTCCATCTTTACTGCATCCCACGCTCCCTCACATTGACACATTATAACAGAAATTTCACCGCTATGATATGCTATGAGTTCTATGTGTTCTCCTTCTAAATCGAGTAACGTTTCAATAGAAACGACAGGATTTTCTTTTCTGATACGAGTATCTCCTTTCTGATGCACTACTCCTTGTATATTGCATCTCTTGTTGCCTCCCATAGACGAATTAACACAGAAATTGCGTCGCTATGAAATACTATGGGTTCTATGACATCTCCTTCTAAATCGAGTACCGTTTCTATGGATGCCAGAGGATTTTCATTTGGGATAGGAGTATCTCCTTTCTGATGCAGTACTCCATCTTTACTGCATCTCTCGCTCCCTCACTTTGACGAATTAACACAGAAATTGCGTCGCTATGAAATACTATGGGTTCTGTGACTTCTCCATCTAAATCGAGTAACGTTTCTATGGAATCGACAGGAGTTTCTTTTGGGTTACGAATAACTCCTTTCCGATAAACTATTCCTTCTATACTGCATCCCTCGCTCCCTCACATTGACGAATTAAAACAGAATTTATGTCGCAATGAAATACTGTGGGTTCTATGACATCCACTTCTAAATCGAGTAACGTTTCTATGGAAACGAGAGGATTTTCTTTTGGGATACGAGTATCTTCATTTCGATGCACTATTCCTTCTTTTCTGCATCCCTCGCTCCATCACATTGACGAATTAACACAGGAATTGCGTCGTCATGAAATACTATGCGTTCTATGACTTCTCCTTCTAAATCGAGTAACGTTTCTATGGAAACGACAGGACTTTCTTTTGGGATACGAGTGCCTCCTATCCGATGCACTATACCTTCTTTGTAGAATCTCCCTCTCCCTCACATTGACGAATTAACACAGAAATTGCGTCGCTATGAAATACTATGTGTTCTACGACACCTCCGTCTAAACCGAGTAACGTTTCTATGGTTACGATAAAATCTTCTTTTGGGATGCAAATATCTCCTTCCCGATGCACTATTACCTCTATACTGCATCCCTAGCTACCTCGCATTGACGAATTAACACAGATATTGCGTCGCTATGAAATAATAAGGGCTCTATGACATCTCCTACTAATTCGAGTAACATTTGTATGGAAACGAAAGGATTTTCTTTTGGGATACGAGGATCTCCTTTCCGAAGCACTATTCCTTCTTTACTGCATCCCTCGCTCCTTCACATTGACGAATTGACACAGAAATTGTGTCGTTGTGAAACACTTCGGGTTCTATAACTTCTCCTTCTAAATCGAGTAATGTTGCTATGGACACGACCGGATTTTCTTTTGGGATACGAGTATGTCCTTTCCGTTGCACTATTACTTCTTAACGGCATCCCACACTCCCTCACATTGACGAATTAACACAGACATTGCGTCGCTATGAAATACTATGTGTTCTATGACTTCTCCTTCTAAATCGAGTAACGTTTCTATGGAAACGAAAGGATTTTCTTTTGGGATACGAGTATCTCCTTTCCGATGCACTATTCCTCCTTTACTGCAACCCTCGCACCCTCACATTGACGAGTTAACACAGAAATTGCATCGCTAAGAAATACTATGTGTTCTATGACTTCTTCTTCCAAATCGAGTAACGTTTCAGTGGAGACTACAGGATTTTCTTTTGGTATACGAATATCTCCTTTTCGATGCATTATTCCTTCTTTACTGCAGCCCTCGCTCCCTCACCTTGACGAATTAACATAGAAATTGCGTTGCTATGGAATACTACGAGTTCTATGACTTCTCCTTCTAAATCGAGTAACGTTTCTATGGGAACGAAAGAATTTTCTTTTCGGATACGAGTATCTCCTTTCCGATGCACTATCACTACTTTACTGCATCCCTGGCTCCCTCACACTGATAAATTAACACAGAAATTGCATCGCTATGAAATGCTATGGGTTCTATGAATTCTCCTTCTAAATAGAGTTACGTTTCTATGGAAATGACACGAATTTCTTTTTTGATACGAGGATCTGCTTTCCGATGCACTATTCCTTCTTTACTGCATCCCTCTCTCCCTCACATTGACGAATTAACACAGAAATTGCGTCGCTATGAAATACTATGGGTTCTATAACTTCTCCTTCTAAATCGAGTAACGTTTCTATGGAAACGATAAGATTTTCTTTTGGTATACGAGTATCTGTTTTCCGATTCACTATACCTTCTTTACTGCATTTCTCGCTCTATCACTATGACGAATAAGCAAAGAAATTTCGTCGCTATGAAATACTAATGGGCTCTATGACTTCTCCTTCTAAATCGAGTAACGTTTCATTGGAAACGACAGGATTTTCTTTTGGGATTCTACTATCAGCTTTCCGATGCTCTATTCCATCTTTACTGCATCCATCGCTCCCTCACATTGAAGAATTAACATTGAAATTGCGTCGCTATGAAATACAATGGGTTCTGTTACTTCTCCTTCTAAATCGAGTAACGTTTCTATGGAAACGAAAGGATTTTCTTTTAGGATACGTGTATCTCTTTTCCGATGCACTATTCCTTCATTACTGCATCCCTCCCTCCCTCACAATGACGAATTAACACATAAATGTCGGCGCTATGATATACTATGTGTTCTATGTCTTCTCCTTTCAAATCGAGTATCGTTTCTATGGAAACGTCAGGAATTTCTTTCGGGATACGAGTATCTCCTTCCGATGCACTATTCCTTCTTTACTGCATCCCTCGCTCCCTCACATTGACGAATTAACACAGAAATGCGTCGCCATGAAATACTATGGGTTCTATTACTTCTCCTTCTAAATCTAGTTACGTTTCTATGGAAACGACAGTATTTTCTTTTGGGATACGAGTATCTCTTTTCCGATGCACTATTGCTTCTTTACGGCTTCCCTCGCTCCCTCAGATTGACGAATTAACACAGAAATGGCGTCACTATGAAATACTATGTGTTCTATGTCTTCTCCTTTTAAATCGAGTTACGTTTCTATGGAAACGTCAGGAACTTCTTTTGGGATACGAGTATCTCCTTCCGATGAACTATTCCTTCTTTACTGCATCCCTCGCTCCCTCACATTGACGAATTAACACAGATATTGCGTCACTATGAAATACTATTTGTTCTATGACATCTCCTCCAAAATCGAGTAACGTCTCTAAGGAAACGACCGGATTTTCTTTTGGGATTCGAGTATCTCCTTTCCGATGCACTATTCCTTCTTTACTGCATTCCTCGCTCCCTTACATTGACGAATTAAGTTAGAAATTTCGTGGCTATAAAATACTATGTGTTCTATGACTTCTCCTTGTAAATCGTGTAACGTTTCTATGGAAACGACAGGATTTTCTTTTGTTATACGAGTATGTCCTTTCCGATGCACTATTCCTCTTGTACTGCTTCCATCGCTCCCTCACATTGACGAATTATCACAGAAATTGCGACGCTATGAAATACTATGGTTCTAAGACTTCTCCTTCTAAATCGAGTAACGTTTCTATGGAAACGACAGGATTCTCTTTTGGGATACGAGTTTCTCCTTTCCGGTGCGCTATTCCCTCTTTACTGCATCCCTCGCTCCCTCACATTTACGAATTAACAATGATATATCGTCGCTATGAAATACTATTGGTTCTATGACTTTTCATTCTAATCGAGTAACGTTTCTATGGAAACGACAGGATCATCTTTTGGGATACGAGTATCTCCTTTCCGATGCACTGTTCCTTCTGTAATGCATCCCTCGCTCCCTCACAATGACGAATAAGCACAGAACTTGCGTCGCTATGAAATACTATGGGTTCTATGGCTTCTCCAACTAAATCGAGTAACGTTTCAATGGAAACGACAGGATTTTATTTCGGGATACGAGTTTCTTCTTCCCGATGCCCTATTCCTTCTTTACTGCATCCCTCGCTCAATCACATTGACGAATTAACAATGATATTCCGTCGCTATAAAATACTATGGATTATATGACTTCTCATTCTAATCGAGTAACGTGTCTATGGAAACGACAGGATTTTATTTTGGGATACGAGTTTCGCCGCATGGATGCACTATTCCTCCTTTACTGCATCCCTCGTTCCCTCAGATTGACGAATTAACACAGAAATGGTGTCGCTATGAAATACTATGTGTTCTATGTCTTCTCCTTTTAAATCGAGTTACGTTTCTATGGAAACGTCAGGAATTTCTTTTGGGATACGAGTATCTCCTTTCGATGAACTATTGATTCTTTACTGCATCCCTCGCTCACTCACATTGACGAATTAACACAGAAATTGCGTCGCTATGAATTACTATTTGCTCTATGACATCTCCTCCAAAATCGAGTAACGTCTCTAAGGAAACGACAGGATTTTCTTTAGGGATACGACTATCTCCTTTCCGATGCACTATTCCTTCTTTACTGCATCCCTCGCTCACTCACATTGACGAATTACGACAGAAATTGCGTGGCTATGAAATACTATGGGTTCTATGATTTCTACTTCTAAATCAAGTAACGTTTCTATGGAAACGACAGGATTTTCTTTTGGGATACGTGTATGTCCTTTCCGATGCACAATTCCTTCTTTACTGCTTCCCTCGCTCCCTCACATTGACGAATTAACACAGAAATTGCGTCGCTATGAAATACTATGGGTTCTATGAGTTCTTCTAAATCGAGTAACGTTTCTATGGTAACGACAGGATTTTCTTTTGGGATACGAGTTTCTCCTTTCCGATGCGATATTCCTTCTTTACGGCATCCCTCGCTCCCTCACATTGACGAATTAACACAGAAATTGCGTTGCTATGAAATACTATTTGTTCTATGACATCTCCTTCAAAATCGAGTAACGTTTCTATGGAAACGCCAGGATTTTCTTTTGGGATACGAGTATCTCCTTTCCGATGCACTATCACTACTTTACTGCATCCCTGGCTCCCTCACACTGAAAAAATTAACACAGAAATTGCATCGCTATGGAATGCTATGGGTTCTATGAATTCTCCTTCTAATTTGAGTTACGTTTCTATGTAAATGACACGAACTTCTTTTTTGATACGAGGATCTGCTTTCCGATGCACTATTCCTTCTTTACTGCATCGCTCGCTCCCTCACATTGACGAATTAACACAGAAATGTCGGCGCTATGATATACTATGTGTTCTATGTCTTCTCCTTTTAAATCGAGTATCGTTTCTATGGAAACGTCAGGAATTTCTTTCGGGATACGAGTATCTCCTTCCGATGCACTATTCCTTCTTTACTGCATACCTCGCTCCCTCACATTGACGAATTAACACAGAAATTGCGTCGCTATGAAATACTATTTGTTCTATGACATCCCCTTCAAAATCGAGGCACGTTTCTATGGAAACGACAGGATTTTCTTTTGGGATACGAGTATCTCCTTTCCGATGCACTATTCCATCTTTACTGCATCCCTTGCTCCCTCACATTGACGAATTCACACAGAAATTGCGTCGCTATAACATACAATGTATTCTATAACTTCTCCTTCTGTATCGGGTAACGCTTCTTTGGAAACGCCAGGGTTTCTTTTGGGATACGACTATCTCCTTTTTGATGCATTATTCCTTCTGTATTGCATCCGTCGCTCCCTCACATTGACGAATTAACACAGATATTGCGTCGCCTTGAAATACTATGCGTACCATGACTTTTTCAAAATCGAATAACGTTTCTATGGAAACGACAGGATTTTCTTTTGGGATACGAGTATCTCCCTTCCGATGCACTATTACCTCTTTACTGCATCCCTCGCTCCCTCACAATGACGAATAAGCACAGAAATGGCGTCGCTATGAAATACTATGGGTTCTAGGGCTTCTCCATCTAAATCGAGTAACGTTTCTATGGAAACGACAGGATTTTCTTTTGGGATACGAGTATCTACTTTCCGATGCACTATTGCTCCTTTACTGCTTCCCTCGCTCCCTCAGATTGACGAATTAACACAGAAATGGCGTCGCTATGAAATACTATGTGTTCTATGTCTTCTCCTTTTAAATCGAGTTACGTTTCTATGGAAACGTCAGGAATTTCTTTTAGGATACGAGTATCTCCTTTCCGATGCACAATTGCTTCTTTTCTGCTTCCCTCGCTCCCTCAGATTGACGAATTAACACAGAAATTGCGTCGCTATGAAATACTATTTGTTCTATGACATCTCCTCCAAAATCGAGTAACGTCGCTAAGGAAACGACAGGATTTTCTTTAGGGATACGAGTATCTCCTTTCCGATGCACTATTCCTTCTTTACTGCTACCCTCGCTCCCTCACATTGACGAATTAACACAGAAATTGCGTCGCTATGAAATACTATGGGTTCTATGACTTCTTCTAAATCGAGTAACGTTTCTATGGAAACGACAGGTTTATCTTTTGGGATACGGGTATATCCTTTCAGATGCACTATTCCTTCTTAACTGCATCCTTCGCTCCCTCATAATGACGAATAAACACAGAGATATCGTCGCTATGAAATACTATGGGTTCTATGACTTCTCCTTCTAAATCGAGTAACGTTTCTATGGAAACGACAGGATTTTCTTTTGGGATACGGGTATATCATTTCAGGTGCACTATTCCTACTTTATTGCATTCCTCGCTCCCTCACATTGTCGTATTAACACTGAAATTGCGTCGCTACGAAATATTATGGGCTCTATGGCTTCTCTATCTAAATCGAGTAACGTTTCTATTGAAACGACACGATTTCCTTTTGGAGTAAGAGTATCTCCTTTCCGATGCACTATTCCTTCTTAACTGCATCTCTCGCTCCCTCATAATGACGAATAAACACAGAAATGGCGTCGCTATGAAATACTATGGGTTCTATGACTTCTCCTTCTAAATCGAGTAACGTTTCTATGGAAACGACAGGATTTTCTTTTGGGATACGGGTATGTCCTTTCAAATGCACTATTCGTTCTTTACCGTATCCCTCGCTCCCTCACATTGTCGTATTAACACAGAAATTGCGTCGCTACGAAATACTATGGGCTCTATGGCTTCTCCATCTAAATCGAGTAACGTTTCTGTTGAAACGACAGGAATTTCTCTTGGAGACGAGTATCTCCTTTCCGATGCACTATTCCTTCTTAACTGTATCTTTCGCTCCCTCATAATGACGAATAAACACAGAAATGGCGTCGCTACGAAATACTATGTGTTCTATGACTTCTCCATCTAAATCGAGTAACGTTTCTATGGAAACGACAGGATTTTCTTTTGGGATACGGGTATATCCTTTCTGATGCACCATTCTTTCTTTACTGCATCCCTCGCTCCCTCACATTGTCGTATTAACACAGAAATTGCGTCGCTACGAAATACTATGGGCTCTATGGCTTCTCCATCTAAATCGAGTAACGTTTCTATTGAAACGACAGGGTTTTCTTTTGAAGTGCGAGTATCTCCTTTCCGATGCACTATTCCTTCTTAACTGCATCTCTCGCTCCCTCATAATAACGAATAAACACAGAATTGGCGTCGCTATGAAATACTATGGGTTCTATGACTTCTCCTTCTAAATCAAGTAACGTTTCTATGGAAACGACAGTATTTTCTTTTGGGATACGGGTATATTCTTTCAGATCCAGTATTCCTTCTTTACTGCATCCCTCGCTCCCTCACATTGTCGTATTAATACAGAAATAGCGTCGCTACGAAATACTATGGGCTCTATGGCTTCTCCATCTAAATCGAGTAACGTTTCTATTGAAACGACAGGGTTTTCTTTTGGAGTACGAGTATCTCCTTTCCGATGCACTATTCCTTCTTAACTGCATCTCTCGCTCCCTCATAATGACGAATAAACACAGAAATGGCGTCGCTATGAAACACTATGGGTTCTATGACTTCTCCTTCTAAATCGAGTAACGTTTCTATGGAAACGAGAGGATTTTCTTTTGGGATACGGGTATAACCTTTCAGATGCACTATTCCTTCTTTACTGCATCCCTCGCTCCCTCACATTGTCGTATTAACACAGAAATTGAGTCGCTACAAAATACTATGGGCTCTATGGCTTCTCCTTCTAAATCGAGTAACGTTTCTATTGAAACGACAGGATTTTTTTTGGAGCACGAGTATCTCCTTTCCGATGCACTATTCCTACTTAACTGCATCTCTCGCTCCCTCATAATGGCGAATAAACACAGAAATGGCGTTGCTATGAAATACTATGGGTTCTACGACTTCTCCTTCCAAATCGAGTAACGTTTCTATGGAAACGACAGGATTTTCTTTTGGGATACGGGTATATCCTTTCAGATGCACTAACCCTTCTTTACTGCAACCCCTGCTCCCTGACATTGTCGTATTAACACAGAAATTGCGTCGCTACAAAATACTATGGGCTCTATGGCTTCTCCATCTAATTCGAGTAACGTTTCTGTTGAAACGACAGGATTTTCTTTTGGATTACGAGTAGCTCCTTTACGATGCACTATTCCTTCTTAACTGCATCTCTCACTCCCTCATAATGACGAATAAACACAGAAATGGCGTCGCTATGAAATACTATGCGTTCTATGACTTCTCCTTCTAAATCGAGTAACGTTTCTATGGAAACGACAGGATTTTCTTTTGGGATACGAGTATATCCTTTCAGATGCACTATTCCTTCTTTACTGCATCCCTCGCTCCCTCACATTGTCGTATTAACACAGAAATTACGTCGCTACGAAATACTATGGGCTCTATGGCTTCTCCATCTAAATCGAGTAACGTTTCTATTGAAACGACAGGATTTTCTTTTGGAGTACCAGTATCTCCATTCCGATGAACTAATCCTTCTTAACAGCATCTCTCGCTCGCTCATAATGACGAATAAACACAGAAATGGCGTTGCTATGAAATACTATGGGTTCTATGACTTCTCCTTCTAAATCGAGTAACGTTTCTATGGGAACGACAGGATTTTCTTTTGGGATACGGGTATAACCTTTCAGATGTACTATTCCTTCTTTCCTGCATCCCTCGCTCCCTCACATTGTCGTATTAACACAGAAATTGCGTCGCTACGAAATACTATGGGCTCTATGGCTTCCCCATCTAAATCGAGTAACGTTTCTATTGAAACGACAGGACTTTCTTTTGGAGTACGAGTATCTCCTTTCCGATGCACTATTCCTTCTTAACAGCATCTCTCGCTCGCTCATAATGACGAATAAACACAGAAATGGCGTCGCTATGAAATACTATGAGTTCTATTACTTCTCCTTCCAAATCGAGTAACGTTTCTATGGAAACGAAAGGATTTTCTTTTGGGATACGGGTATATCCTTTCAGATGCACTATTCCTTCTTTACTGCATCCCTCGCTCCCTCACATTGTCGTATTAACACAGAAATTGCGTCGCCGCGAAATACAATGTGCTCTATGGCTTCTCCATCTAAATCGAGTAACGTTTCTATTGAAACGACACGATTTTCTTTTGGAGTACGAGTATCTCCTTTCCGATGCACTATTCCTTCTTAACTGCATCTCTCGCTCCCTCATAATGACGAATAAACACAGAAATTGCGTCGCTATGAAATACTATGGGTTCTATGACTTCTCCTTCTAAATCGAGAAACGTTTCTATGGAAACGACAGGATTTTCTTTTCGGATACGGGTATATCCTTTCAGAGGCACTATTCCTTCTTTACTGCATCCCTCGCTCCATCACATTGTCGTATTAACACAGAAATTGCGTCGCTACGAAATACTATGGGCTCTATGGCTTCTCCATCTAAATCGAGTAACGTTTCTATTGAAACGACAGGGTTATCTTTTGGAGTACGAGTATCTCCTTTCCGATGCACTATTCCTTCTTAACTGCATCTCTCGCTCCCTCATAATGACGAATAAACACAGAAATGGCGTCGCTATGAAATACTATTGGTTCTATGTCTTCTCCTTCTAAATCGAGTAACGTTTCTATGGAAACGACAGGATTTTCTTTTGGGATACGGGTATAACCTTTCAGATGCACTAACCCTTCTTTACTGCAACCCCTGCTCCCTGACATTGTCGTATTAACACAGAAATTGCGTCGCTACAAAATACTATGGGCTCTATGGCTTCTCCATCTAATTCGAGTAACGTTTCTGTTGAAACGACAGGATTTTCTTTTGGATTACGAGTAGCTCCTTTACGATGCACTATTCCTTCTTAACTGCATCTCTCACTCCCTCATTATGACGAATAAACACAGAAATGGCGTCGCTATGAAATACTATGCGTTCTATGACTTCTCCTTCTAAATCGAGTAACGTTTCTATGGAAACACCAGGATTTTCTTTTGGGATACGAGTATATCCTTTCAGATGCACTATTCCTTCTTTACTGCATCCCTCGCTCCCTCACATTGTCGTATTAACACAGAAATTACGTCGCTACGTAATACTATGGGCTCTATGGCTTCTCCATCTAAATCGAGTAACGTTTCTATTGAAACGACAGGATTTTCTTTTGGAGTACCCGTATCTCCATTCCGATGAACTATTCCTTCTTAACAGCATCTCTCGCTCGCTCATAATGACGAATAAACACAGAAATGGCGTTGCTATGAAATACTATGGGTTCTATGACTTCTCCTTCTAAATCGAGTAACGTTTCTATTGAAACGACAGGATTTTCTTTTGGGATACGAGTTTATCCTTTCAGATGCACTAACCCTTCTTTACTGCAACCCCTGCTCCCTGACATTGTCGTATTAACACAGAAATTGCGTCGCTACAAAATACTATGGGCTCTATGGCTTCTCCATCTAAATCGAGTAACGTTTCTATTGAAACGACAGGGTTATCTTTTGGAGTACGAGTATCTCCTTTCCGATGCACTATTCCTTCTTAACTGCATCTCTCGCTCCCTCATAATGACGAATAAACACAGAAATTGCGTCGCTATGAAATACTATGGGTTCTATGACTTCTCCTTCTAAATCGAGTAACGTTTCTATGGAAACGACAGGATTTTCTTTTGGGATACGGGTATATCCTTTCAGAGGCACTATTCCTTCTTTACTGCATCCCTCGCTCCCTCACATTGTCGTATTAACACAGAAATAGCGTCGCTACGAAATACTATGGGCTCTATGGCTTCTCCATCTAAATCGAGTAACGTTTCTATTGAAACGACAGGGTTATCTTTTGGAGTACGAGTATCCCCTTTCCGATGCACTATTCCTTCTTAACTGCATCTCTCACTCCCTCATAATGACGAATAAACACAGAAATTGCGTCGCTATGAAATACTATGGTTCTATGACTTCTCCTTCTAAATCGAGAAACGTTTCTATGGAAACGACAGGATTTTCTTTTGGGATACGGGTATATCGTTTCAGAGGCACTATTCCTTCTTTACTGCATCCCTCGCTCCCTCACACTGTCGTATTAACACAGAAATTGCGTCGCTACGAAATACTATGGGCTCTATGGCTTCTCCATCTAAATCGAGTAACGTTTCTATTGAAACGACAGGGTTATCTTTTGGAGTACGAGTATCTCCTTTCCGATGCACTATTCCTTCTTAACTGCATCTCTCGCTCCCTCATAATGACGAATAAACACAGAAATGGCGTCGCTATGAAATACTATGGGTTCTACGACTTCTCCTTCCAAATCGAGTAACGTTTCTATGGAAACGACAGGATTTTCTTTTGGGATACGGGTATATCCTTTCAGATGCACTAACCCTTCTTTACTGCAACCCCTGCTCCCTGACATTGTCGTATTAACACAGAAATTGCGTCGCTACAAAATACTATGGGCTCTATGGCTTCTCCATCTAATTCGAGTAACGTTTCTGTTGAAACGACAGGATTTTCTTTTGGATTACGAGTAGCTCCTTTACGATGCACTATACCTTCTTAACTGCATCTCTCACTCCCTCATAATGACGAATAAACACAGAAACTGCGTCGCTATGAAATACTATGCGTTCTATGACTTCTCCTTCTAAATCGAGTAACGTTTCTATGGAAATGACAGGATTTTCTTTTGGGATACGAGTATATCCTTTCAGATGCACTATTCCTTCTTTACTGCATCCCTCGCTCCCTCACATTGTCGTATTAACACAGAAATTACGTCGCTACGAAATACTATGGGCTCTATGGCTTCTCCATCTAAATCGAGTAACGTTTCTATTGAAACGACAGGATTTTCTTTTGGAGTACCAGTATCTCCATTCCGATGAACTATTCCTTCTTAACAGCATCTCTCGCTCGCTCATAATGACGAATAAACACAGAAATGGCGTTGCTATGAAATACTATGGGTTCTATGACTTCTCCTTCTAAATCGAGTAACGTTTCTATGGAAACGACAGGATTTTCTTTTGGGATACGAGTATATCCTTTCAGATACACTATTCCTTCTTTACTGCATCCCTCGCTCCCTCACATTGTCGTATTAACACAGAAATTACGTCGCTACGAAATACTATGGGCTCTATGGCTTCTCCATCTAAATCGAGTAACGTTTCTATTGAAACGACAGGATTTTCTTTTGGAGTACCAGTATCTCCATTCCGATGAACTATTCCTTCCTAACTGCATCTCTGGCTCCCTCATACTGCCGAATAAACACAGAAATGGCGTCGCTATGAAACACTATGGGTTCTATGACTTCTCCTTCTAAATCGAGTAACGTTTCTATGGAAACGACAGGATTTTCTTTTGGGATACGGGAATAACCTTTCAGATGCACTATTCCTTCTTTACGGCATCCCTCGCTCCCTCACATTGTCGTATTAACACAGAAATTGCGTCGCTACGAAATACTATGGGCTCTATGGCTTCCCCATCTAAATCGAGTAACGTTTCTATTGAAACGACAGGACTTTCTTTTGGAGTACGAGTATCTCCTTTCCGATGCACTATTCCTTCTTAACAGCATCTCTCGCTCGCTCATAATGACGAATAAACACAGAAATGGCGTCGTTATGAAATACTATGAGTTCTATTACTTCTCCTTCCAAATCGAGTAACGTTTCTATGGAAACGACAGGATTTTCTTTTGGGATACGGGTATATCCTTTCAGATGCACTATTCCTTCTTTACTGCATACCTCGCTCCCTCACATTGTCGTATTAACACAGAAATTGCGTCGCCGCGAAATACAATGTGCTCTATGGCTTCTCCATCTAAATCGAGTAACGTTTCTATTGAAACGACACGATTTTCTTTTGGAGTACGAGTATCTCCTTTCCGATGCACTATTCCTTCTTAACTGCATCTCTCGCTCCCTCATAATGACGAATAAACACAGAAATTGCGTCGCTATGAAATACTATGGGTTCTATGACTTCTCCTTCTAAATCGAGAAACGTTTCTATGGAAACGACATGATTTTCTTTTGGGATACGGGTATATCCTTTCAGAGGCACTATTCCTTCTTTACTGCATCCCTCGCTCCCTCACATTGTCGTATTAACACAGAAATTGCGTCGCTACGAAGTACTATGGGCTCTATGGCTCCTCCATCTAAATCGAGTAACGTTTCTATTGAAACGACAGGGTTATCTTTTGGAGTACGAGTATCTCCTTTCCGATGCACTATTCCTTCTTAACTGCATCTCTCGCTCCCTCATAATGACGAATAAACACAGAAATGCCGTCGCTATGAAATACTATTGGTTCTATGACTTCTCCTTCTAAATCGAGTAACGTTTCTATGGAAACGACAGGATTTTCTTTTGGGATACGGGTATATCCTTTCCGATGCACTATTCCTACATCCCTCGCTCCCTCATAATGGCGAATAAACACAGAAATGGCGTTGCTATGAAATACTATGGGTTCTACGACTTCTCCTTCCAAATCGAGTAACGTTTCTATGGAAACGACAGGATTTTCTTTTGGGATACGGGTATATCCTTTCAGATGCACTAACCCTTCTTTACTGCAACCCCTGCTCCCTGACATTGTCGTATTAACACAGAAATTGCGTCGCTACAAAATACTATGGGCTCTATGGCTTCTCCATCTAATTCGAGTAACGTTTCTGTTGAAACGACAGGATTTTCTTTTGGATTTCAAGTAGCTCCTTTAGGATGCACTATTCCTTCTTAACTGCATCTCTCACTCCCTCATAATGACGAATAAACACAGAAATGGCGTCGCTATGAAATACTATGCGTTCTATGACTTCTCCTTCTAAATCGAGTAACGTTTCTATGGAAACGACAGGATTTTCTTTTGGGATACGAGTATATCCTTTCAGATGCACTATTCCTTCTTTACTGCATCCCTCGCTCCCTCACATTGTCGTATTAACACATAAATTACGTCGCTACGAAATACTATGGGCTCTATGGCTTCTCCATCTAAATCGAGTAACGTATCTATTGAAACGACTGGACTTTCTTTTGGAGTACGAGTATCTCCTTTCCGATGCACTATTCCTTCTTAACAGCATCTCTCGCTCGCTCATAATGACGAATAAACACAGAAATGGCGTCGCTATGAAATACTATGAGTTCTATTACTTCTCCTTCCAAATCGAGTAACGTTTCTATGGAAACGACAGGATTTTCTTTTGGGATACGGGTATATCCTTTCAGATGCACTATTCCTTCTTTACTGCATCCCTCGCTCCCTCACATTGTCGTATTAACACAGAAATTGCGTCGCCGCGAAATACAATGTGCTCTATGGCTTCTCCATCTAAATCGAGTAACGTTTCTATTGAAACGACTCGATTTTCTTTTGGAGTACGAGTATCTCCTTTCCGATGCTCTATTCCTTCTTAACTGCATCTCTCGCCCCCTCATAATGACGAATAAACACAGAAATTGCGTCGCTATGAAATACTATGGGTTCTATGACTTCTCCTTCTAAATCGAGAAACGTTTCTATGGAAACGACAGGAATTTCTTTTGGGATACGGGTATATCCTTTCAGAGGCACTATTCCTTCTTTACTGCATCCCTCGCTCCCTCACATTGTCGTATTAACACAGAAATTGCGTCGGTACGAAATACTATGGGCTCTATGGCTTCTCCATCTAAATCGAGTAACGTTTCTATTGAAACGACAGGATTATCTTTTGGAGTACGAGTATCTCCTTTCCGATGCACTATTCCTTCTTAACTGCATCTCTCGCTCCCTCATAATGACGAATAAACACAGAAATGGCGTCACTATGAAATACTATTGGTTCTATGACTTCTCCTTCTAAATCGAGTAACGTTTCTATGGAAACGACAGGATTTTCTTTTGGGATACGGGTATAACCTTTCAGATGCACTAACCCTTCTTTACTGCAACCCCGGCTCCCTGACATTGTCGTATTAACACAGAAATTGCGTCGCTACAAAATACTATGGGCTCTATGGCTTCTCCATCTAATTCGAGTAACGTTTCTGTTGAAACGACAGGATTTTCTTTTGGATTACGAGTAGCTCCTTTACGATGCACTATTCCTTCTTAACTGCATCTCTCACTCCCTCATAATGACGAATTAACACAGATACTGTGTCGTTATGAAATACTATGGGCTCTATGGCTTCTCCATCTAAATCGAGTAACGTTTCTATTGAAACGACAGGGTTATCTTTTGGAGTACGAGTATCTCCTTTCCGATGCACTATTCCTTCTTAACTGCATCTCTCGCTCCCTCATAATGACGAATAAACACAGAAATTGCGTCGCTATGAAATACTATGGGTTCTATGACTTCTCCTTCTAAATCGAGTAACGTTTCTATGGAAACGACAGGATTTTCTTTTGGGATACGGGTATATCCTTTCAGAGGCACTATTCCTTCTTTACTGCATCCCTCGCTCCCTCACATTGTCGTATTAACACAGAAATTGCGTCGCTACGAAATACTATGGGCTCTATGGCTTCTCCATCTAAATCGAGTAACGTTTCTATTGAAACGACAGGGTTATCTGTTGGAGTACGAGTATCTCCTTTCCGATGCACTATTCCTTCTTAACTGCATCTCTCGCTCCCTCATAATGACGAATAAACACAGAAATGGCGTCGCTATGAAATACTATGGGTTCTATGACTTCTCCTTCTAAATCGAGAAACGTTTCTATGGAAACGACAGGATTTTCTTTTGGGATACGAGTATATCCTTTCAGATGCACTAACCCTTCTTTACTGCAACCCCTGCTCCCTGACATTGTCGTATTAACACAGAAATTGCGTCGCTACAAAATACTATGGGCTCTATGGCTTCTCCATCTAATTCGAGTAACGTTTCTGTTGAAACGACAGGATTTTCTTTTGGATTACGAGTAGCTCCTTTACGATGCACTATTCCTTCTTAACTGCATCTCTCACTCCCTCATAATGACGAATAAACACAGAAATTGCGTCGCTATGAAATACTATGGGTTCTATGACTTCTCCTTCTAAATCGAGAAACGTTTCTATGGAAACGACAGGATTTTCTTTTGGGATACGGGTATATCCTTTCAGAGGCACTATTCCTTCTTTACTGCATCCCTCGCTCCCTCACATTGTCGTATTAACACAGAAATTGCGTCGCTTCGAAATACTATGGGCTCTATGGCTTCTCCATCTAAATCGAGTAACGTTTGTATTGAAACGACAGGGTTATCTATTGGAGTACGAGTATCTCCTTTCCGATGCACTATTCCTTCTTAACTGCATCTCTCGCTCCCTCATAATGACGAATAAACACAGAAATGGCGTCGCTATGAAATACTATGGGTTCTACGACTTCTCCTTCCAAATCGAGTAACGTTTCTATGGAAACGACAGGATTTTCTTTTGGGATACGGGTATATCCTTTCAGATGCACTAACCCTTCTTTACTGCAACCCCTGCTCCCTGACATTGTCGTATTAACACAGAAATTGCGTCGCTACGAAATACTATGGGCTCTATGGCTTCTCCATCTAATTCGAGTAACGTTTCTGTTGAAACGACAGGATTTTCTTTTGGATTACGAGTAGCTCCTTTACGATGCACTATTCCTTCTTAACTGCATCTCTCACTCCCTCATAATGACGAATAAACACAGAAACTGCGTCGCTATGAAATACTATGCGTTCTATGACTTCTCCTTCTAAATCGAGTAACGTTTCTAAGGAAACGACAGGATTTTCTTTTGGGATACGAGTATATCCTTTCAGATGCACTATTCCTTCTTTACTGCATCCCTCGCTCCCTCACATTGTCGTATTAACACAGAAATTACGTCGCTACGAAATACTATGGGCTCTATGGCTTCTCCATCTAAATCGAGTAACGTTTCTATTGAAACGACAGGATTTTCTTTTGGAGTACCAGTATCTCCATTCCGATGAACTATTCCTTCCTAACTGCATCTCTGGCTCCCTCATACTGACGAATAAACACAGAAATGGCGTCGCTATGAAACACTATGGGTTCTATGACTTCTCCTTCTAAATCGAGTAACGTTTCTATGGAAACGACAGGATTTTCTTTTGGGATACGGGTATAACCTTTCAGATGCACTATTCCTTCTTTACGGAATCCCTCGCTCCCTCACATTGTCGTATTAACACAGAAATTGCGTCGCTACGAAATACTATGGGCTCTATGGCTTCCCCATCTGAATCGAGTAACGTTTCTATTGAAACGACAGGACTTTCTTTTGGAGTACGAGTATCTCCTTTCCGATGCACTATTCCTTCTTAACAGCATCTCTCGCTCGCTCATAATGACGAATAAACACAGAAATGGCGTCGTTATGAAATACTATGGGTTCTATTACTTCTCCTTCCAAATCGAGTAACGTTTCTATGGAAACGACAGGATTTTCTTTTGGGATACGGGTATATCCTTTCAGATGCACTATTCCTTCTTTACTGCATACCTCGCTCCCTCACATTGTCGTATTAACACAGAAATTGCGTCGCCGCGAAATACAATGTGCTCTATGGCTTCTCCATCTAAATCGAGTAACGTTTCTATTGAAACGACAGGATTTTCTTTTGGAGTACGAGTATCTCCTTTCCGATGCACTATTCCTTCTTAACTGCATCTCTCGCTCCCTCATAATGACGAATAAACACAGAAATTGCGTCGCTATGAAATACTATGGGTTATATGACTTCTCCTTCTAAATCGAGAAACGTTTCTATGGAAACGACAGGATTTTCTTTTGGGATACGGGTATATCCTTTCAGAGGCACTATTCCTTCTTTACTGCATCCCTCGCTCCCTCACATTGTCGTATTAACACAGAAATTGCGTCGCTACGAAGTACTATGGGCTCTATGGCTCCTCCATCTAAATCGAGTAACGTTTCTATTGAAACGACAGGGTTATCTTTTGGAGTACGAGTATCTCCTTTCCGATGCACTATTCCTTCTTAACTGCATCTCTCGCTCCCTCATAATGACGAATAAACACAGAAATGCCGTCGCTATGAAATACTATTGGTTCTATGACTTCTCCTTCTAAATCGAGTAACGTTTCTATGGAAACGACAGGATTTTCTTTTGGGATACGGGTATATCCTTTCAGATGCACTATTCGTTCTTTACTGTATCCCTCGCGCCCTCACATTGTCGTATTAACACAGAAATTGCGTCGCTAGGAAATACTATGGGCTCTATGGCTTCTCCATCTAAATCGAGTAACGTTTCTATTGAAACGACAGGATTTTTTCGGGAGTACGAGTACCTCCTTTCCGATGCACTATTCCTTCTTAACTGCATCTCTCGCTCCCTCATAATGACGAATAAACACAGAAATGGCGTTGCTATGAAATACTATGGGTTCTATGACTTCTCCTTCTAAATCGAGTAACGTTTCTATGGAAACGACAGGATTTTCTTTTGGAATACGGGTACATCCTTTCAGATGCACTATTCCTTCTTTACTGCATCCCTCGCTCCCTCACATTGTCGTATTAACAAAGAAATTGCGTCGCTACAAAATACTATTGGCTCTATGGCTTCTCCATCTAAATCGAGTAACGTTTCTGTTGAAACGACCGGATTTTCTTTTGGAGTACGAGTATCTCCTTTCCGATGCACTATTCCATCTTAACTGCATCTCTCGCTCCCTCATAATGACGAATAAACACAGAAATTGCGTCGCTACGAAATACTATGGGCTCTATGGCTCCTCCATCAAAATCGAGTAACGTTTATATTGAAACGTCAGGATTTTCTTTTGGAGTACCAGTATTTCCATTCCGATGCACTATTCCTTCTTAACTGCATCTCTCGCTCCCTCATAATGACGAATAAACACAGAAATGGCGTTGCTATGTAATACTACGGGTTCTATGACTTCTCCTTCCAAATCGAGTAACGTTTCTATGGAAACGACAGGATTTTCTTTTGGGATACGGGTATAACCTTTCAGATGCACTATTCCTTCTTTACTGAATCCCTCGCTCCCTCACATTGTCGTATTAACACAGAAATTGCGTCGCTACGAAATACTATGGGCTTTATGGCTTCTCCATCTAAATCGAGTAACGTTTCTATTGAAACGACAGGATTTTTTTTGGAGTACGAGTATCTCCTTTCCGATGCACTATTCCTTCTTAACAGCATCACTCGCTGCCTCATAATGACGAATAAACACAGAAATGGCGTCGCTATGAAATACTATGAGTTCTATTAATTCTCCTTCTAAATCGAGTAACGTTTCTATGGAAACGACAGGATTTTCTTTTGGGATACGGGTATATTCTTTCAGATGCACTATTCCTTCATTACTGCATCCCTCGCTCCCTCACATTGTCGTATTAACACAGAAATTGCGTCGCCACGAAATACAATGTGCTCTATGGCTCCTCCAGCTAAATCGAGTAACGTTTCTATTGAAACGACAGGATTTTCTTTTGGAGTACGAGTATCTCCTTTCCGATGCACTATTCCTTCTTAACTGCATCTCTCGCTGCCTCATAATGACCAATAAACACAGAAATGGCGTCGCTATGAAATACTATGGGTTCTATGACTTCTCGTTCTAAATCGATAACGTTTCTATGGAAACGACAGGATTTTCTTTTGGGATACGGGTATATCCTTTCAGATGCACTATTCGTTCTTTACTATATCCCTCGCTCCCTCACATTGGCGTATTAACACAGAAATTTAGTCGCTACGAAATACTTTGGGCTCTATGGCTTCTCCATCTAAATCGAGTAACGTTTCTATTGAAACGACAGGATTATTTTTGGAGTACGAGTATCTCCTTTCCGATGCACTATTCCTTCTTAACTGCATCTCTCGCTCCCTCATAAAGACGAATAAACACAGAAATGGCGTTGCTATGTAATACTACGGGTTCTATGACTTCTCCTTCCAAATCGAGTAACGTTTCTATGGAAACGACATGATTTTCTTTTGGGATACGGGTATATCCTTTCAGATGCACTACTCCTTCTTTACTGCATCCCTTGCTCCCTCACATTGTCGTATTAACACGGAAATTGCGTCGCTACTAAATACTATGTGCTCTATGGCTTCTCCATCTAAATCGAGTAACGTTTCTATTGAAACGACAGGATTTTCATTTGGAGTACGAGTAGCTCCTTTCCGATGCACTATTCCTTCTTAACTGCATCTCTCGCTCCCTCATAATGACGAATAAACACAGAAATGGCGTCGCTATGAAATACTATTGGTTCTATGACTTCTCCTTCTAAATCGAGTAACGTTTCTATGGAAACGACAGGATTTTCTTTTGGGATACGAGTATATCCTTTCAGATGCACTATTCTTTCTTTACTGCATCCCTCGCTCCCTCACATTGTCGTATTAACACAGAAATTGCGTCGCTACGAAATACTATGGGCTCTATGGCTTCTCCATCTAAATCGAGTAACGTTTCTATTGAAACGACAGGATTTTTTTTGGAGTACAAGTATCTCCTTTCCGATGCACTATTCCTTCTTAACTGCATCTCTCGCTCCCTCATAATGGCGAATAAACACAGAAATGGCGTTGCTATGAAATACTATGGGTTCTATGACTTCTCCTTCTAAATCGAGTAACGTTTCTATGGAAACGACAGGATTTTCTTTTGGGATACGGGTATATCCTTTCAGATGCACTATTCGTTCTTTACTGTGTCCCTCGCTCCCTCACATTGTCGTATTAACACAGAAATTGCGTCGCTACGAAATCCTATGGGCTCTATGGCTTCTCCATCCAAATCGAGTAACGTTTCTATTGAAACGACAGGATTTTTTTTGGAATAAGAGTATCTAATTTCCGATGCACTATTCATTCTTAACTGCATCTCTCGCTCCCTCATAATGGCGAATAAACACAGAAATAGCGTTGCTATGAAACACTATGGGTTCTATGACTTCACCTTCTAAATCGAGTAACGTTTCTATGGAAACGACAGGATTTTCTTTTGGGATACGGGTATAACCTTTCAGATGCACTATTCCTTCTTTACTGTATCCCTCGCTCCCTCACATTGTCGTATTAACACAGAAATTGCGTCGCTACAAAATACTATGGGCTCTATGGCTTCTCCACCTAAATCGAGTAAAGTTTCCGTTGAAACGACAGGATTTTCTTTTGGAGACGAGTATCTCCTTTCCGATGCACTATTCCTTCTTAACTGCATCTCTCGCTCCCTCATAATGTCGAAGAAACACAGAAATGGCGTCGCTATGAAATACTATGGGTTCTATGACTTCTCCTTCTAAATCGAGTAACGTTTGTATGGAAACGACAGGATTTTGTTTTGGGATACGGGTATATCCTTTCAGATACACTATTCCTTCTTTACTGCATCCCTCGCTCCCTCACATTGTCGTATTAACACAGAAATTGCGTCGCTACGAAATACTATGGGCTCTATGGATTCTCCATCTAAATCGAGTAACGTTTCTATTGAAACGACAGGATTTTTTTTGGAGTACGAGTATCTCCTTTCCGATGCACTATTCCGTCTTAACTGCATCTCTCGCGCCATCATAATGGCGAATAAACACAGAAATGGCGTTGCTATGAAATACTATGGGTTCTATGACTTCTCCTTCTAAATCGAGTAACGTTTCTATGGAAACGACAGGATTTTCTTTTGGGATACGGGTATATCCTTTCAGATGCACTATTCGTTCTTTACTGTATCCCTCGCTCCCTCACATTGTCGTATTAACACAGGAATTGCGTCGCTACGAAATACTATGGGCTCTATGACTTCTCCATCTAAATCGAGTAACGTTTCTATTGAAACGACAGGACTTTTTTTTGGAGTACGAGTATCTCCTTTCCGATGCACTATTCCTTCTTAACTGCATCTCTCGCTCCCTCATAATGGCGAATAAACACAGAAATGGCGTTGCTATGAAATACTATGTGTCCTACGACTTCTCCCTCTAAATCGAGTAACGTTTCTATGGAAACGACAGGATTTTCTCTTGGAATACGGGTATATCCTTTCTGATGCACTATTCTTTCTTTACTGCATCCCTCGCTCCCTCACATTGTCGTATTAACAAAGAAATAGCGTCGCTACGAAATACTATGGGCTCTATGGCTCCTCCATCTAAATCGAGTAACGTTTCTATTGAAACGACAGGGTTTTCTTTTGGAGTACGAGTATCTCCTTTCCGATGACTATTCCTTCTTAACTGCATCTCTCGCTCCCTCATAATGACGAATAAACACAGAATTGGCGTCGCTATGAAATACTATGGGTTCTATGACTTCTCCTTCTAAATCGAGTAACGTTTCTATGGAAACGACAGGATTTTCTTTTGGGATACGGGTATAACCTTTCAGATGCACTATTCTTTCTTTAATGCATCCCTCGCTCCCTCACATTGTCGTATTAACCAAGAAATTGCGTCGCTACGAAATACTATGGGCTCTATAGCTTCTCCATCTAAATCGAGTAACGTTTCTATTGAAACGACAGGATTTTCTTTTGGAGTACGAGTATCTCCTTTCCGATGCACTATTCCTTCTTAACAGCATCTCTCGCTCCCTCATAATGACGAATAAACACAGAAATGGCGTCGCTATGAAATACTATGAGTTCTATTACTTCTCCTCCTAAATCGAGTAACGTTTCTATGGAAACGACACGATTTTCTTTTGGGATACGGGTATATCCTTTCAGATGCACTATTCCTTCTTTACTGCATCCCTCGCTCACTCACATTGTCGTATTAACACAGAAATTGCGTCGCCAACAAAAACAATGTGCTCTATGGCTTCTCCATCTAAATCGAGTAACGTTTCTATTCAAACGACAGGATTTTCTTTTGGAGTACGAGTATCTCCTTTCCGATGCACTATTCCTTCTTAACTGCATCTCTCGCTCCCTCATAATGACGAATAAACACAGAAATGGCGTCGCTATGAAATACTATGGGTTCTATGACTTCTCCTTCTAAATCGAGTAACGTTTCTATGGAAACGACAGGATTTTCTTTTGGGATACGGGTATATCCTTTCAGATGCACTATTCCTTCTTTACTGCATCCCTCGCTCCCTCACATTGTCGTATTAACACAGAAATTGCGTCGCTACGAAATACTATGGGCTCTATGGCTCCTCCATCTAAATCGAGTAACGTTTCTATTGAAACGACAGGATTTTCTTTTGGAGTACGAGTATCTCCTTTCCGATGCACTATTCCTTCTTAACTGCATCTCTCGCTCCCTCATAATGACGAATAAACACAGAAATGGCGTCGCTATGAAATGCTATGGGTTCAATGACTTCTCTTTCTAAATCGAGTAACGTTTCTATGGAAACGACAGGATTTTCTTTTGGGATACGGGTATATCCTTTCAGATGCACTATTCGTTCTTTACTGTATCCCTCGCTCCCTCACATTGTCGTATTAACACAGAAATTGCGTCGCTACGAAATACTATGGACTCTATGGCTTCTCCATCTAAATCGAGTAACGTTTCTATTGAAACGACAGGATTTTTTCTGGAGTACGAGTATCTCCTTTCCGATGCACTATTCCCTCTTAACTGCATCTCTCGCTCCCTCATAATGGCGAATAAACACAGAAATGGCGTTGCTATGAAATACTATGGGTTCTATGACTTCTCCTTCTAAATCGAGTAACGTTTCTATGGAAACGACAGGATTTTCTTTTGGGATACAGGTATATCCTTTCAGATGCACTATTCCTTCCTTACTGCAACCCCTGCTCCCACACATTGTCGTATTAACACAGAAATTGCGTCGCTACAAAATACTATGGGCTCTATAGCTTCTCCATCTTAATCGAGTAACGTTTCTGTTGAAACGACAGGATTTTCTTTTGGAGTACGAGTAGCTCCTTTGCGATGCACTATTCCTTCTTAACTGCATCTCTCGCTCCCTCATAATGACGAATAAACACAGAAATGGCGTCGCTATGAAATACTATGGGTTCTATGAGTTCTCCTTCTAAATCGAGTAACGTTTCTATGGAAACGACAGGATTTTCTTTTGGGATACGAGTATATCCTTTCAGATGCACTATTCCTTCTTTACTGCATCCCTCGCTCCCTCACATTGTCGTATTAACACAGAAATTACTTCGCTACGAAGTACTAAGGGCTCTAGGGCTTCTCCATCTAAATCGAGTAACGTTTCTATTGAAACGACAGGATTTTTTTTGGAGTAGTAGTATCTCCTTTCCGATGAACTATTCCTTCTTAACTGCATCCTTCGCTCCCTCATAATGGCGAATAAACACAGAAATGGCGTTGCTATGAAATACTATGGGTTCTATGACTTCTTCCTCTAAATCGAGTAACGTTTCTATGGAAACGACAGGATTTTCTTTTGGGATACGGGTATATCCTTTCAGATGCACTATTCCTTCTTTACTGCATCCCTTGCTGCCTCACATTGTCGTATTAACACAGAAATTGCGTCGCTACAAAATACTATGGGCTCTATGGCTTCTCCATCTAAATCGAGTAACGTTTCTGTTGAAACGACAGGATTTTCTTTTGGAGTACGAGTATCTCCTTTCCGATGCACTATTCCTTCTTAACTGCATCTCTCGCTCCCTCATATTGCCGAATAAACACAGAAATGGCGTCGCTATGAAATACTGTGTGTTCTATGACTTCTCCTTCTAAATCGAGTAACGTTTCTATGGAAACGACAGGATTTTCTTTTGGGATACGGGTATATCCTTTCAGATGCACTATTCCTTCTTTACTGCATCCCTCGCTCCCTCACATTGTCGTATTAACACAGAAATTGCGTCGCTACGCAATACTATGGGCTCTATGGCTTCTCCATCTAAATAGAGTAACGTTTCTATTGAAACGACAGGATTTTTTTTGGAGTACGAGTATCTAATTTCCGATGCACTATTCCTTCTTAACTGCATCTCTCGCTCCCTCATAATGGCGAATAAACACAGAAATGGCGTTGCTATGAAATACTATGGGTTCTATGACTTCTCCTTCTAAATCGAGTAACGTTTCTTTGGAAACGACCAGATTTTCTTTTGGGATACGGGTATATCCTTTCAGATGCACTATTCCTTCTTTACTGCATCCCTCGCTCCCTCACATTGTCGTATTAACACAGAAATTGCGTCGCTACAAATTACTATGGGCTCTATGGCTTCTCCATCTAAATCGAGTAACGTTTCTATTGAAACGACAGGATTTTTTTTGGAGTACGAGTATCTCCTTTCCGATGCACTATTCCTTCTTAACTGCATCTCTCGCTCCCTCATAATGGCGAATAAACACAGAAATGGCGTTGCTATGAAATACTATGTGTCCTATGACTTCTCCCTCTAAATCGAGTAACGTTTCTATGGAAACGACAGGATTTTCTCTTGGAATACGGGTATATCCTTTCTGATGCACTATTCTTTCTTTACTGCATCCCTCGCTCCCTCACATTGTCGTATTAACAAAGAAATTGCGTCGCTACGAAATACTATGGGCTCTATGGCTCCTCCATCTAAATCGAGTAACGTTTCTATTGAAACGACAGGGTTTTCTTTTGGAGTACGAGTATCTCCTTTCCGATGCACTATTCCTTCTTAACTGCATCTCTCGCTCCCTCATAATGACGAATAAACACAGAATTGGCGTCGCTATGAATTACTATGGGTTCTATGACTTCTCCTTCTAAATCGAGTAACGTTTCCATGGAAACGACAGGATTTTCTTTTGGGATACGGGTATAACCTTTCAGATGCACTATTCTTTCTTTAATGCATCCCTCGCTCCCTCACATTGTCGTATTAACACAGAAATTGCGTCGCTACGAAATACTATGGGCTCTATGGCTTCTCCATCTAAATCGAGTAACGTTTCTATTGAAACGACAGGATTTTCTTTTGGAGTACGAGTATCTCCTTTCCGATGCACTATTCCTTCTTAACAGCATCTCTCGCTCCCTCATAATGACGAATAAACACAGAAATGGCGTCGCTATGAAATACTATGAGTTCTATTACTTCTCCTCCTAAATCGAGTAACGTTTCTATGGAAACGACAGGATTTTCTTTTGGGATACGGGTATATCCTTTCAGATGCACTATTCCTTCTTTACTGCATCCCTCGCTCACTCACATTGTCGTATTAACACAGAAATTGCGTCGCCAACAAAAACAATGTGCTCTATGGCTTCTCCATCTAAATCGAGTAACGTTTCTATTCAAACGACAGGATTTTCTTTTGGAGTACGAGTATCTCCTTTCCGATGCACTATTCCTTCTTAACTGCATCTCTCGCTCCCTCATAATGATGAATAAACACAGAAATGGCGTCGCTATGAAATACTATGGGTTCTATGACTTCTCCATCTAAATCGAGTAACGTTTCTATGGAAACGACAGGATTTTCTTTTGGGATACGGGTATATCCTTTCAGATGCACTATTCCTTCTTTACTGCATCCCTCGCTCCCTCACATTGTCGTATTAACACAGAAATTGCGTCGCTACGAAATACTATGGGCTCTATGGCTCCTCCATCTAAATCGAGTAACGTTTCTATTGAAACGACAGGATTTTCTTTTGGAGTACGAGTATCTCCTTTCCGATGCACTATTCCTTCTTAACTGCATCTCTCGCTCCCTCATAATGACGAATAAACACAGAAATGGCGTCGCTATGAAATGCTATGGGTTCAATGACTTCTCTTTCTAAATCGAGTAACGTTTCTATGGAAACGACAGGATTTTCTTTTGGGATACGGGTATATCCTTTCAGATGCACTATTCGTTCTTTACTGTATCCCTCGCTCCCTCACATTGTCGTATTAACACAGAAATTGCGTCGCTACGAAATACTATGGACTCTATGGCTTCTCCATCTAAATCGACTAACGTTTCTATGGAAACGACAGGATTTTCTTTTGGGATACAGGTATATCCTTTCAGGTGCACTATTCCTTCCTCACTGCAACCCCTGCTCCCTCACATTGTCGTATTAACACAGAAATTGCGTCGCTACAAAATACTATGGGCTCTATAGCTTCTCCATCTTAATCGAGTAACGTTTCTGTTGAAACGACAGGATTTTCTTTTGGAGTACGAGTAGCTCCTTTGCGATGCACTATTCCTTCTTAACTGCATCTCTCGCTCCCTCATAATGACGAATAAACACAGAAATGGCGTCGCTATGAAATACTATGGGTTCTATGAGTTCTCCTTCTAAATCGAGTAACGTTTCTATGGAAACGACAGGATTTTCTTTTGGGATACGAGTATATCCTTTCAGATGCACTATTCCTTCTTTACTGCATCCCTCGCTCCCTCACATTGTCGTATTAACACAGAAATTACGTCGCTACGAAATACTATGGGCTCTATGGCTTCTCCATCTAAATCGAGTAACGTTTCTATTGAAACGACAGGATTTTTTTTGGAGTAGTAGTATCTCCTTTCCGATGCACTATTCCTTCTTAACTGCATCCTTCGCTCCCTCATAATGGCGAATAAACACAGAAATGGCGTTGCTATGAAATACTATGGGTTCTATGACTTCTTCCTCTAAATCGAGTAACGTTTCTATGGAAACGACAGGATTTTCTTTTGGGATACGGGTATATCCTTTCAGATGCACTATTCCTTCTTTACTGCATCCCTTGCTGCCTCACATTGTCGTTTTAACACAGAAATTGCGTCGCTACAAAATACTATGGGCTCTATGGCTTCTCCATCTAAATCGAGTAACGTTTCTGTTGAAACGACAGGATTTTCTTTTGGAGTACGAGTATCTCCTTTCCGATGCACTATTCCTTCTTAACTGCATCTCTCGCTCCCTCATATTGCCGAATAAACACAGAAATGGCGTCGCTATGAAATACTATGGGTTCTATGACTTCTCCTTCTAAATCGAGTAACGTTTCTATGGAAACGACAGGATTTTCTCTTGGAATACGGGTATATCCTTTCTGATGCACTATTCTTTCTTTACTGCATCCCTCGCTCCCTCACATTGTCGTATTAACACAGAAATTGCGTCGCCACGAAATACCATGGTCTCTTGCTCCTCCATCTAAATCGAGTAACGTTTCTATTGAAACGACAGGATTTTCTTTTGGGGTACGAGTAGTTCCTTTCCGATGCACCATTCCTTTTTAACTGCATCTCTCGCTCCCTCGTAATGGCGAATAAACACAGAAATAGCGTCGCTACGAAATACTGTGTGTTCTATGACTTCTCCATCTAAATCGAGTAACGTTTCTATGGAAACGACAGGATTTTCTCTTGGAATACGGGTATATCCTTTCTGATGCACTATTCTTTCTTTACTGCATCCCTCGCTTCCTCACATTGTCGTATTAACACAGAAATTGCGTCGCTACGAAATACTATGGGCTCTATGGCTTCTCCATCTAAATCGAGTAACGTTTCTATTGAAACGACAGGATTTTCTTTTGGAGTACGAGTATCTCCTTTCCGATGCACTATTCCTTCTTAACAGCATCTCTCGCTCCCTCATAATGACGAATAAACACAGAAATGGCATCGCTATGAAATACTATGAGTTCTATTACTTCTCCTCCTAAATCGAGTAACGTTTCTATGGAAACGACTGGATTTTCTTTTGGGATACGGGTATATCCTTTCAGATGCACTATTCCTTCTTTACTGCATCCCTCGCTCACTCTCATTGTCGTATTAACACTGAAATTGCGTCGCCAACAAAAACAATGTGCTCTATGGCTTCTCCATCTAAATCGAGTAACGTTTCTATTCAAACGACAGGATTTTCTTTTGGAGTACGAGTATCTCCTTTCCGATGCACTATTCCTTCTTAACTGCATCTCTCGCTCCCTCATAATGACGAATAAACACAGAAATGGCGTCGCTATGAAATACTATGGGTTCTATGACTTCTCCTTCTAAATCGAGTAACGTTTCTATGGAAACGACAGGATTTTCTTTTGGGATACGGGTATATCCTTTCAGATGCACTATTCCTTCTTTACTGCATCCCTCGCTCCCTCACATTGTCGTATTAACACAGAAATTGCGTCGCTACGAAATACTATGGGCTCTATGGCTCCTCCATCTAAATCGAGTAACGTTTCTATTGAAACGACAGGATTTTCTTTTGGAGTACGAGTATCTCCTTTCCGATGCACTATTCCTTCTTAACTGCATCTCTCGCTCCCTCATAATGACGAATAAACACAGAAATGGCGTCGCTATGAAATGCTATGGGTTCAATGACTTCTCTTTCTAAATCGAGTAACGTTTCTATGGAAACGACAGGATTTTCTTTTGGGATACGGGTATATCCTTTCAGATGCACTATTCGTTCTTTACTGTATCCCTCGCTCCCTCACATTGTCGTATTAACACAGAAATTGCGTCGCTACGAAATACTATGGACTCTATGGCTTCTCCATCTAAATCGAGTAACGTTTCTATTGAAACGACAGGATTTTTTCTGGAGTACGAGTATCTCCTTTCCGATGCACTATTCCCTCTTAACTGCATCTCTCGCTCCCTCATAATGGCGAATAAACACAGAAATGGCGTTGCTATGAAATACTATGGGTTCTATGACTTCTCCTTCTAAATCGAGTAACGTTTCAATGGAAACGACAGGATTTTCTTTTGGGATACGGGTATATCCTTTTAGATGCACTATTCCTTCTTTACTGCAACCCCTGCTCCCTCACATTGTCGTATTAACACAGAAATTGCGTCGCTACAAAATACTATGGGCTCTATAGCTTCTCCATCTTAATCGAGTAACGTTTCTGTTGAAACGACAGGATTTTCTTTTGGAGTACGAGTAGCTCCTTTACGATGCACTATTCCTTCTTAACTGCATCTCTCGCTCCCTCATAATGACGAATAAACACAGAAATGGCGTCGCTATGAAATACTATGGGTTCTATGAGTTCTCCTTCTAAATCGAGTAACGTTTCTATGGAAACGACAGGATTTTCTTTTGGGATACGAGTATATCCTTTCAGATGCACTATTCCTTCTTTACTGCATCCCTCGCTCCCTCACATTGTCGTATTAACACAGAAATTACGTCGCTACGAAATACTATGGGCTCAATGGCTTCTCCATCTAAATCGAGTAACGTTTCTATTGAAACGACAGGATTTTATTTGGAGTAGTAGTATCTCCTTTCCGATGCACTATTCCTTCTTAACTGCATCCTTCGCTCCCTCATAATGGCGAATAAACACAGAAATGGCGTTGCTATGAAATACTATGGGTTCTATGACTTCTTCCTCTAAATCGAGTAACGTTTCTATGGAAACGACAGGATTTTCTTTTGGGATACGGGTATATGCTTTCAGATGCACTATTCCTTCTTTACTGCATCCCTTGCTGCCTCACATTGTCGTATTAACACAGAAATTGCGTCGCTACAAATTACTATGGGCTCTATGGCTTCTCCATCTAAATCGAGTAACGTTTCCGTTGAAACGACAGGATTTTCTTTTGGAGTACGAGTATCTCCTTTCCGATGCACTATTCCTTCTTAACTGCATCTCTCGCTCCCTCATATTGCCGAATAAACACAGAAATGGCGTCGCTATGAAATACTATGGGTTCTATGACTTCTCCTTCTAAATCGAGTAACGTTTCTATGGAAACGACAGGATTTTCTTTTGGGATACGGGTATATCCTTTCAGATGCACTATTCCTTCTTTACTGCATCCCTCGCTCCCTCACATTGTCGTATTAACACAGAAATTGCGTCGCTACGCAATACTTTGGGCTCTATGGCTTCTCCATCTAAATCGAGTAACGTTTCTATTGAAACGACAGGATTTTTTTTGGAGTACGAGTATCTTATTTCCGATGCACTATTCCTTCTTAACTGCATCTCTCGCTCCCTCATAATGGCGAATAAACACAGAAATTGCGTTGCTATGAAATACTATGGGTTCTATGACTTCTCCTTCTAAATCGAGTAACGTTTCTTTGGAAACGAGCAGATTTTCTTTTGGGATACGGGTATATCCTTTCAGATGCACTATTCCTTTTTTACTGCATCCCTCGCTCCCTCACATTGTCGTATTAACACAGAAATTGCGTCGCTACAAAATACTATGGGCTCTATGGCTTCTCCATCTAAATCGAGTAACGTTTCAGTTGACACGACAGGATTTTCTTTTGGAGACGAGTATCTCCTTTCCGATGCACAATTCCTTCTTAACTGCATCTCTCGCTCCCTCATAATGACGAATAAACGCAGAAATGGCGTCGCTATGAAATACTATGGGTTCTATGACTTCTCCTTCTAAATCGAGTAACGTTTCTATGGAAACGACAGGATTTTCTTTTGGGATACGGGTATATCCTTTCAGATATACTATTCCTTCTTTACTGCATCCCTCACCCCCGCACATTGTCGTATTAACACAGAAATTGCGTCGCCACGAAATACCATGGTCTCTTGCTCCTCCATCTAAATCGAGTAACGTTTCTATTGAAACGACAGGATTTTCTTTTGGAGTACGAGTAGTTCCTTTCCGATGCACCATTCCTTTTTAACTGCATCTCTCGCTCCCTCGTAATGGCGAATAAACACAGAAATAGCGTCGCTACGAAATACTGTGTGTTCTATGACTTCTCCATCTAAATCGAGTAACGTTTCTATGGAAACGACAGGATTTTCTCTTGGAATACGGGTATATCCTTTCTGATGCACTATTCTTTCTTTACTGCATCCCTCGCTCCCTCACATTGTCGTATTAACACAGAAATTGCGTCGCTACGAAATACTATGGGCTCTATGGCTGCTCCATCTAAATCGAGTAACGTTTCTATTGAAACGACAGGGTTTTCTTTTGGAGTACGAGTATCTCCTTTCCGATGCACTATTCCTTCTTAACTGCATCTCTCGCTCCCTCATAATGACGAATAAACACAGAATTGGCGTCGCTATGAAATACTATGGGTTCTATGACTTCTCCTTCTAAATCGAGTAACGTTTCTATGGAAACGACAGGATTTTCTTTTGGGATACGGGTATATTCTTTCAGATCCACTATTCCTTCTTTACTGCATCCCTCGCTCCCTCACATTATCGTATTAACACAGAAATTGCGTCGTTACGAAATACTATGGGCTCTATGGCTTCTCCATCAAAATCGAGTAACGTTTCTATTGAAACGACAGGATTTTCTTTTGGAGTACCAGTATCTCCATTCCGATGCACTATTCCTTCTTAACTGCATCTCTCGCTCCCTCATAATGACGAATAAACACAGAAATGGCGTCGCTATGAAACACTATGGGTTCTATGACTTCTCCTTCTAAATCGAGTAACGTTTCTATGGAAACGACAGGATTTTCTTTTGGGATACGGGTATAACATTTCAGATGCACTATTCTTTCTTTACTGCATCCCTCGCTCCCTCACATTGTCGTATTAACACAGAAATTGCGTCGCTACGAAATACTATGGGCTCAATGGCTGCTCCACCTAAATCGAGTAACGTTTCTATTGAAACGACAGGATTTTCTTTTGGAGTACGAGTATCTCCTTTCCGATGCACTATTCCTTCTTAACAGCATCTCTCGCTCCCTCATAATGACGAATAAACACAGAAATGGCGTCGCTATGAAATACTATGAGTTCTATTACTTCTCCTCCTAAATCGAGTAACGTTTCTTTGGAAACGACAGGATTTTCTTTTGGGATACGGGTATATCCTTTCAGATGCACTATTCCTTCTTTACTGCATCCCTCGCTCCCTCACATTGTCGTATTAACACAGAAATTGCGTCGCCAAACAAAAACAATGTGCTCTATGGCCTCTCCATCTAAATCGAGTAACGTTTCTATTCAAACGACAGGATTTTCTTTTGGAGTACGAGTATCTCCTTTCCGATGCACTATTTCTTCTTAACTGCATCTCTCGCTCCCTCATAATGACGAATAAACACAGAAATGGCGTCGCTATGAAATACTATGGGTTCTATGACTTCTCTTTCTAAATCGAGTAACGTTTCTATGGAAACGACTGGATTTTCTTTTGGGATACGGGTATATCCTTTCAGATGCACTATTCCTTCTTTACTGCATCCCTCGCTCCCTCACATTGTCGTATTAACACAGAAATTGCGTCGCTACGAAATACTATGGGCTCTATGGCTCCTCCATCTAAATCGAGTAACGTTTCTATTGAAACGACAGGATTTTCTTTTGGAGTACGAGTAGCTCCTTTGCGATGCACTATTCCTTCTTAACTGCATCTCTCGCTCCCTCATAATGACGAATAAACACAGAAATGGCGTCGCTATGAAATACTATGGGTTCTATGAGTTCTCCTTCTAAATCGAGTAACGTTTCTATGGAAACGACAGGATTTTCTTTTGGGATACGAGTATATCCTTTCAGATGCACTATTCCTTCTTTACTGCATCCCTCGCTCCCTCACATTGTCGTATTAACACAGAAATTACGTCGCTACGAAATACTATGGGCTCTATGGCTTCTCCATCTAAATCGAGTAACGTTATATTGAAACGACAGGATTTTTTTTGGAGTAGGAGTATCTCCTTTCCGATGCACTATTCCTTCTTAGCTGCATCTCTCGCTCCCTCATAATGGCGAATAAACACAGAAATGGCGTTGCTATGAAATACTATGGGTTCTATGACTTCTCCTTCTAAATCGAGTAACGTTTCTATGGAAACGACAGGATTTTCTTTTGGGATACGGGTATATCCTTTCAGATGCACTATTCCTTCTTTACTGCATCCCTCGCTCCCTCACATTGTCGTATTAACAAAGAAATTGCGTCGCTACGAAATACTATGGACTCTATGGCTCCTCCATCTAAATCGAGTAACGTTTCTATTGAAACGACAGGATTTTCTTTTGGAGTACGAGTATCTCCTTTCCGATGCAGTATTCCTTCTTAACTGCATCCTTCGCTCCCTCATAATGACGATTAAACACAGAAATGGCGTCGCTATGAAATACAATGGGTTCTATGACTTCTCCTTCTAAATCGAGTAACGTTTCCATGGAAACGACAGGATTTTCTTTTGGGATACGGGTATAACCTTTCAGATGCACTATTCTTTCTTTAATGCATCCCTCGCTCCCTCACATTGTCGTATTAACACAGAAATTGCGTCGCTACGAAATACTATGCGCTCTATGGCTTCTCTATCTAAATCGAGTAACGTTTCTATTGAAACGACAGTATTTTTTTTTGGAGTACGAGTATCTCCTTTCCGATGCACTATTCCTTCTTAACTACATCCCTCGCTCTCTCATAATGGCGAATAAATACAGAAATGGCGTCGCTACGAAATATTATGGGTTCTATGACTTCTCCATCTAAATCGAGTAACGTTTCTATGGAAACGACAGGATTTTCTTTTGGGATACGGGTATATCCTTTCTGATGCACTATTCTTTCTTTACTGCATCCCTCGCTCCCTCATATGGTCGTATTAACACAGAAATTGCGTCGCTACGAAATACTATGCGCTCTATGGATTCTCCATCTAAATCGAGTAACGTTTCTATTGAAACGACAGGGCTTTCTTTTGGAGTACGAGTATCTCCTTTCCGATTCACTATTTTTTCTTAACTGCATCTGTCGCTCCCTCATAATGACGAATAAACACAGAATTGGCGTCGCTATGAAATACTATGGGTTCTATGACTTCTCCCTCTAAATCGAGTAACGTTGCTATGGAAACGACAGGTTTTTCTTTTGCGAAACGCGTATATACTTTCAGATGCACTATTCCTTCTTAACTGCATCTCTCGCTCCCTCATAATGACAAATAAACACAGAAATGGCGTCGCTATGAAATACTATGGGTTCTATGACTTCTCCTTCTAAATCGAGTATCGTTTCTATGGAAACGACAGGATTTTCTTTTGGGATACGGGTATATCCTTTCAGATGCACTATTCCTTATTTACTGCATCCCTCGCTCCGTCACATTGTCGTATTAACACAGAAATTGCGTCGCTACGAAATACAATGGGCTCTATGGCTTCTCTATCTAAATCGAGTAACGTTTCTATTGAAACGACAGAATTTTTTTTGGAGTACGAGTATCTCCTTTCCGATGCACTATTCCTTCTTAACTGCATCTCTCGCTCCCTCATAATGGCGAATAAATACAGAAATGGCGTCGCTACGAAATACTATGGGTTCTATGACTTCTCCATCTAAATCGAGTAACGTTTCTATGGAAACGACAGGATTTTCTTTTGGGATACGGGTATATCCTTTCAGATGCACTATTCCTCCTTTATTGCATTCCTCCCTCCCTCACATTGTCGTATTAACACAGAAATTGCGTCGCTACGAAATAGTATGGGCTCTATGGCTTCCCTATCTAAATCGAGTAACGTTTCTATTGAAACGACAGTATTTTTTTTGGAGTACGAGAATCTCCTTTCCGATGCACTATTCCTTCTTAACTGCATCTCTCGCTCCCTCATAATGGCGAATAAATACAGAAATGGCGTCGCTACGAAATACTATGGTTTTTATGTCTTCTCCATCTAAATCGAGTAACGTTTCTATGGAAACGACATGATTTTCTTTTGGGATACGGGTATATCCTTTCTGATGCACTATTCTTTCTTTACTGCATCCCTCGCTCCCTCATATGTTCGTATTAACACAGAAATTTCGTCGCTACGAAATACTATGGGCTCTTTGGCTCCTCCATCTAAATCGAGTAACGTTTCTATTGAAACGACAGGATTTTCTTTTGGAGTACGAGTATCTCCTTTCCGATGCACTATTCCTTCTTAACTGCATCTCTCGCTCCCTCATAATGGCGAATAAACACAGAAATGGCGTCGCTACGAAATACTATGGGTTCTATGACTTCTCCATCTAAATCGAGTAACGTTTCTATGGAAACAACAGGATTTTCTTTTGGGATACGGGTATATCCTTTCTGATGCACCATTCTTTCTTTACTGCATCCCTCGCTCCCTACATTGTCGTATTAACACAGAAATTGCGACGCTACGAAATACTATGGGCTCTATGGCTTCTCCATCTAAATCGGGTAACATTTCAATGGAAACGACAGGATTTTCTTTTGGGATACGAGTATCACTTTTCCGATGCACTATTCCTTCTTTACTGCATCCCTCGTTCCTCACATTGACGAATTAACACAGAAACTGTGTCGCTATGAAGTACTATGGGTTCTATGACTTCTCCCTCTAAATCGAGTAACGTTGCTATGGAAGCGACAGGCTTTTCTATTGGGATACGGGTATATACTTTCAGATGCACTATTCCTTCTTAACTGCATCTCTCGCTCCCTCATAATGACGAATAAACACAGAAATGGCTTCGCAATGAAATACTATGGGTTCTATGACTTCTCCTTCTAAATCGAGTAACGTTTCTATGGAAACGACAGGATTTTCTTTTGGGATACGGGTATATATTTCAGGTTCACTATTCCTTCTTTACTGCATCCCTCGCTCCCTCACATTGTCGTATTAACACAGAAATTGCGTGGCTACGAAATACTATGGGCTCTATGGTTTCTCCGTCTAAATCGAGTAACGTTTCTATGGAAACGACAGGATATTCTTTTGTGATACGGGTATATCCTTTCAGATGCACTATTCCTTCTTTACTGCATCCGTCGCTCCCTCACATTGTCGTATTAACACAGAAATTGCGTCGCCATGAAATACTATGGGCTCTATGGCTTCTCCATCTAAATCGAGTAACGTTTCTATGGAAACGACAGGATTTTCTTTTCGGATACGGGTATATCCTTTCAGATGCACTATTCCTTCTTTACTGCATCCCTCGCTCCCTCACATTGTCGTATTAACACAGAAATTGCGTCGCTACGAAATACTATGGGCTCTATGGCTTCTCCATCTGAATCGAGTAACATTTCTATGGACACCACAGGATTTTCTTTTGGGATACGAGTATCTGTTTTCGAATGCACTATTCCTTCTTTACTGTGTCCCTCAATCCTCACATTGACGAATTAACACAGAAACTGTGTCGCTATGAAATACTATGGATTCTATGACTTCTCCCTCTAAATCGAGTAACGTTGCTATGGAAACGACAGGTTTTTCTTTTGGGATACGGTTATATCCTTTCAGATGCACTATTCCTTCTTAACTTCATCTCTCGCTCCCTCATAATGACGAATAAACACAGAAATGGCGTCGCTATCAAATACTATGGGTTCTACGACTTCTCCTTCTAAATCGAGTAACGTTTCTATGGAAACGACAGGATTTTCTTTTGGGATACGGGTATATCCTTTCAGATGCACTATTCCTTCTTTACTGCATCCCTCGCTCCCTCACATTGTCGTATTAACTCAGAAATAGCGTGGCTACGAAATACTATGGGCTCTATGGCTTCCCTATCTAAATCGAGTAAGGTTTCTATTGACACGACAGGGCTTTATTTTGGAGTACGAGTATCTCCTTTCCGATTCACTATTCCTTCTTAACTGCATCTCTCGCTCCCTCATAATGACGAATAAACACAGAATTGGCGTCGCTATGAAATACTATGGGTTCTATGACTTCTCCTTCCAAATCGAGTAACGTTTCTATGGAAACGACAGGATTTTCTTTTGGGTTACGGGTATATCCTTTCAGATACACTATTCCTTCCTAACTGCATCCCTCGCTCCCTCACATTGTCGTATTAACACAGAAATTGCGTCGCTACGAAATACTATGGGCTCTTTGATCCTCCCTCTAAATAGAGTAACGTTTCTATTAAAACGACCGGATTTTCTTTTGGAGTACGAGTATCTCCTTTCCGATGCACTATTCCTTCTTAACTGCATCTCTCGCTAACTCATAATGGCGAATAAACACAGAAATGGCGTCGCTACGAAATACTATGGGTTCTATGACTTCTCCATCTAAATCGAGTAACGTTTCTATGGAGACGACAGGATTTTTTTTGGGATACGGGTATATCCTTTCTGATGCACTATTCTTTCTTTACTGCATCCCTCGCTCCCTACATTGTCGTATTAACACAGAAATTGCGTCGCTACGAAATACTATGGGCTCTATGGCTTCTCTATCTAAATCGAGTAACATTTCAATGGAAACGACAGGATTTTCTTTTGGGATACGAGTATCACTTTTCCGATGCACTATTCCTTCTTTACTGCATCCCTCGTTCCTCACATTGACGAATTAACACAGAAACTGTGTCGCTATGAAGTACTATGGGTTCTATGACTTCTCCCTCTATATCGAGTAACGTTGCTATGGAAACGACAGGTTTTTCTTTTGGGATACGGGTATATCCTTTCAGATGCACTATTCCTTCTTAACTGCATCCCTCGCTCCCTCATAATGACGAATAAACACAGAAATGGCGTCGCAATGAAATACTATGGGTTCTATGACTTCTCCTTCTAAATCGAGTAACGTTTCTATGGAAACGACAGGATTTTCTTTTGGGATACGGGTATATCCTTTCAGACTCACTATTCCTTCTTTACTGCATCCCTCGCTCCCTCACATTGTCGTATTAACACAGAAATTGCGTCGCTACGAAATACTATGGGCTCTATGGCTTCTCCGTCTAAATCGAGTAACGTTGCTATGGAAACGACAGGTTTTTCATTTGGGATACGGTTATATCCTTTCAGATGCACTATTCCTTCTTAACTTCATCTCTCGCTCCCTCATAATGACGAATAAACACAGAAATGGCGTCGCTATGAAATACTATGGGTTCTATGACTTCTCCTTCTAAATCGAGTAACGTTTCTATGGAAACGACAGGATTTTCTTTTGGGATACGGGTATATCCTTTCAGATGCACTATTCCATCTTTACTGCATCCCTCGCTCCCTCACATTGTCGTATTAACACAGAAATAGCGTCGCTACGAAATACTATGGGCTCTATGGCCTCTCCATCTAAATCGAGTAACGTTTCTGTTGAAACGACAGGATTTTCTTTTGGGATACGGGTATATACTATCAGATGCACTATTCCTTCGTTACTGCATCCCTCGCTCCCTCACATTGTCGTATTAACACAGAAATTGCGTCGCTATTAAATACTATGGGCTCTATGGCTTCTCCATCTAAATCGAGTAACGTTTCTATGGAAACGACAGGATTTTCTTTTGGGATACGGGTATATCCTTTCAGATGCACTATTTCTTCTTTACTGCATCCCTCACTCCCTTACATTGTCGTATTAACACAGAAATTGCGTCGCTACGAAATACTATGTGCTCTATGGCTTCTCCATCTAAATCGTGTAACATTTCTATGGAAACGACAGGATTTTCTTTTGGGATACGAGTATCTCGTTTCCGATGCACTATTCCTTCTTTACTGCATCCTTCGTTCCGCACATTGACGTATTAACACAGAAACTGTGTCGCTATGAAATACTGTGGGTTCCATGTCTTCTCTCCCTAAATCGAGTAACGTTGCTATGGAAACGACAGGTTTTTCTTTTGGGATACGGGTAAATCCTTTCAGATGCACTATTCCTTCTTAACTGCATCTCTCGCTCCCTCATAATGACGAATAAACACAGAAATGGCGTCGCTACGAAATACTATTGGTTCTATGACTTCTCCTTCTAAATCGCGTAACGTTTCTATGGCAACGACAAGATTTTCTTTTGGGACACGGGTATATCCTTTCAGATGCACTATTCCTTCTTTACTGCATCCCTCGCTCCCTCACATCGTCGTATTAACACAGAAATTGCGTCGCTACGAAATACTATGGGCTCTATGGCTTCTCCATCTAAATCGAGTAACGTTTCTATGGAAACGACAGGATTTTCTTTTGGGATACGAGTATCTCTTTTCCGATGCACTATTCCTTCTTTACTGCATCCCTCGTTCCTCACATTGACGATTTAACACAGAAACTGTGTCGCTATGGAATACTATGGGTTCTATGACTTCTCCCTCTAAGTCCAGTAATGTTGCTATGGAAACGACAGGTTTTTCTTTTGGGATGCGGGTATATCCTTTCAGATGCACTATTCCTTCTTAACTGTATCTCACGCTCCCTCATAATGACGAACAAACACAGAAACGCCGTCGCTATGAAATACTATCCGTTCTATGATTTCTCCTTCTAAATCGAGTAACGTTTCTATGGAAACGACAGGATTTTCTTTTGGGATACTGGTATATCCTTTCAGATGCACTATTCCTTCTTTACTGCATCCCTCGGTCGCTCCCTCACATTGTCGTATTAACACAGAAATTGCGTCGCTACGAATTACTATGGGCTCTATGGCCTCTCCATCTATATCGAATAACGTTTCTATGGAAACGACAGGTTTATCTTTTGGGATACGGGTATATCCTTTCAGATGCACTATTCCTTCATCACTGCATCCCTCGCTACCTCACATTGTCGTATCAACACAGAAATTGCGTCGCTACGAGATACTATGGGCTCTATGGCTTCTCCATCTGAATCGAGTAACATTTCTATGGAAACCACAGAATTTTTTTTGGGATACGAGTATCACTTTTCCGATGCACTATTCCTTCTTTACTGTATCCCTCGCTCCTCACATTGACGAATTAACACAGAAACTGTGTCGCTATGAAATACAATGGGTTCTATGACTTCTCCCTCTAAATCGAGTAACGTTGCTATGGAAACGAAAGGTTTTTCTTTTGGGAAACGGGTATATCCTTTCAGATACACTATTCCTTGTTAACTGCATCTCTCGCTCCCTCATAATGACGAATAAACAAAGAAATGGCTTCGCTATGAAATACCATGGGTTCTATGACTTCTCCTTCTAAATCGAGTATCGTTTGTATGGAAACGACAGGATTTTCTTTTGGGATACGGGTATATCGTTTCAGATGCACTATTCCTTATTTACTGCATCCCTCGCTCCCTCACATTGTCGTATTAACACAGAAATTGCGTCGCTACGAAATACTATTGGCTCTATGGCTTCTCCATCTAAATCGAGTAACGTTTCTATGGACACGACAGGATTTTCTTTTGGGATACGGGTATATCCTTTCAGATGCACTATTCCTTCTTTACTGCATCGCTCGCTCCCTCACATTGTCGTATTAACACAGAAATTGCATCGCCATGAAATACTATGGGCTCTATGGCTTCTCCATCTAAATCGAGTAACGTTTCTATGGACAGGACAGGATTTTCGTTTGGGATACGGGTATATCCTTTCAGATGCACTATTCCTTATTTACTGCATCCCTCGCTCCCTCACATTGTCGTATTAACACAGAAATTGCGTCGCTACGAAATACTATGGGCTCTATGGCTTCTCCATCTAAATCGAGTAACGTTTCTATGGACACGACAGGATTTTCTTTTGGGATACGGATATATCCTTTCAGATGCACTATTTCTTCTTTACTGCATCCCTCGCTCCCTCACATTGTCGTATTAACACAGAAATAGCCTCGCTACGAAATACTATGGGCTCTATGGCCTCTCCATCTAAATCGAGTAACGTTTCTATGGAAACGACAGGATTTTCTTTTGGGATACGAGTATCTCTTTTCCGATGCACTATTCCTTCTTTACTGCATCCCTCGTTCCTCACATTGACGAATTAACACAGAAACTGTGTCGCTATGAAATACAATGGGTTCTATGACTTCTCCATCTAAATCGAGTAACGTTGCAATGGAAACGACAGGTTTTTCTTTTGGGATACGGGTATATCCTTTCAGATGCAGTATTCCTTCTTAACTGCATCTCTCGCTCCCTCATAATGACGAATAAACACAGAAATGGCGTCGCTATGAAATACTATGGGCTCTATGGCTTCTCCATCTAAATCGAGTAACGTTTCTATGGGACCGACAGGATTTTCTTTTGGGATACGGGTATATCCTTTCAGATGCACTATTCCTTCGTCACAGCATCCCTCGCTCCCTCATATTGTCGTATTAACACACAAAATGCATCGCTACGATATACTATGGGCGCTATGGCTTCTCCATCTAAAACGAGTAACATTTCAATGGAAACGACAGGATTTTCTTTTGGGATCCGAGTATCTCTTTTCCGATGCACTATTCCTTCTTTACTGCATCCCTCGATCCTCACATTGACGTATTAACACAGAAACTGTGTCGCTATGAAATACGATGTGTTCTATGACTTCTCCTTCTAAATCGAGTAACGTTTCTATGGAAACGACAGGATTTTCTTTTGGGATACGGGTATATCCTTTCAGATGCACTATTCCTTCTTTACTGCATCCCTCGCACCCTCACATTGTCGTATTAACACAGAAATTGCGTCGCTACGAAATACTATGGGCTCTATGGCTTCTCCATCTAAATCGTTTAACGGTTCTATGAAAACGACAGGATTTTCTTTTGGGATACGCGTATATCCTTTCAGATGCACTATTCCTTCGTAACTGCATCCCTCGCTCCCTCACATTGTCGTATTAACACACAAAATGCATCGCTACGATATACTATGGGCGCTATGGCTTCTCCATCTAAAACGAGTAACATTTCAATGGAAACGACAGGATTTTCTTTTGGGATCCGAGTATCTCTTTTCCGATGCACTATTCCTTCTTTACTGCATCCCTCGATCCTCACATTGACGTATTAACACAGAAACTGTGTCGCTATGAAATACTATGGGTTCTATGACTTCTCCCTCTAAATCGAGAAACGTTGCTATGGAAACGACAGGTTTTTCTTTAGGATACGGGTATATGCTTTCAGATGCACTATTCCTACTTAACAGCATCTCTCGCTCCCTCATAATGACGAATAAACACAGAAATGGAGTAGCTATGAAATACTATGGGTTCTATGACTTCTCCTTCTAAATCGAGGATCGTTTCTATGGAAACGACTGGATTTTCTTTTGGGATACGGGTATATCTATTCAGATGCTCTATTCCTTCTTTACTGCATCCGTCGTTCCTCACATTGACGAATTAACACAGAAATTGCGTCGCTATGAAATACTATGGGATCTATGGCTTCTCCATCTAAATCGTCTAACGTTTCTATGGAAACGACAGGATTTTCTTTTGGGATACGGGTATATCCTTTCAGATGCACTATTCCTTCTTTACTGCATCCCTCGCTCCCTCACATTGTCGTATTAACACAGAAATTGCGTCGCTACGATATACTATGGGCTCTATGGCTTCTCCATCTAAATCGAGTAACACTTCTATGGAAACGACAGGATTTTCTTTTGGGATACGTGTATCTCTTTTCCGATGCACTTTTCCTTCTTTACTGCATCCCTCGTTCCTCACATTGACGAATTAACATAGAAACTGTGTCTCTATAAAATACTATGGGTTCTATGACTTCTCCCTCAAAATCGAGCAACGTTGCTTTGGAAACGACAGGTTTTTCTTTTTTGATACGGGTATATCCTTTCAGATGCACTATTCCTTCTTAACTGCATCTCTCGCTCCCTCATAATGACGAATAAACACAGAAATGGCGACGCTATGAAATACTATGGGTTCTACGACGTCTCCTTCTAAATCGAGTAACGTTTCTATTCAAACGAGAGGATTTTCTTTTGGGATACGGGTATATCCTTTAAGATGCACTATTCCTTCTTTAGTGCATCCCTCGCTCCATCACATTGTCGTATTAACACAGAAATTGCGTCGCTACGAAATACTATGGGCTCTATGGCTTCTTCATCTAAACCGAGTAACGTTTCTATGGAAACGACAGGATTTTCTTTTGGGATACGAGTATCTCTTTTCCGATGCACTATTCCTTCTTTACTGCATCCCTCGTTCCTCACATTGACGAATTAACACAGAAACTGTGTAGCTATGCAGTACTATGGGTTCTATGACTTCTCCCTCTAAATCGAGTATCGTTGCTATGGAAACGAAAGGTTTTTCTTTTGGGATACGGGTATATCCTTTCAGATGCACAATTCCTTCTTAACTGCATCTCTCGCTCCCTCATAATGACGAATAAACACAGAAATGGCGTCGCAATGAAATACTATGTGTTCTATGACTTCTCCTTCTAAATCGAGTAACGTTTCTATGGAAACGACAGGATTACCTTTTGGGATACGGGTATATCCTTTCAGATGCACTATTCCTTCTTTACTGCATCCCTCGCTCCCTCACATTGTCGTATTAAGACAGCAATTGCTTCGCTACGAAATACTATGGGCTCTATGGCTTCTCCATCTAAATCGAGTAACGTTTCTATGGAAACGACATCATTTTCTTTTGGGATACGGGTATATCCTTTCAGATGCACTATTCCTACTTTACTGTATCGGTCGTTCATCACATTGACGAATTAACACAGAAACTGTGTCGCTATGAAATACTATGGATTCTATGTCTTCTCCCTCTAATTCGAGAAACGTTGCTATGGAAACGACAGGTTTTTCTTTTGGGATACGGGTATATCCTTTCAGATGCACTATTCATTCTTTACTGCATCCCTCGTTCCTCACATTGACGAATTAACACAGAAACTGTGCCGCTATGAAATTCTATGGGTTCTATGACTTCTTCCTCTAATTCGAGAAACGTTGCTATGGAAACGACAGGATTTTCTTTTGGGATACGGGTATATCCTTTCAGATGCACTATTCCTTCTTTACTGCATCCCTCGCTCCCTGACATTGTCGTATTAACACAGAAATAGCGTCGCTACGAAATACTATGGGCTCTATGGCTTCTCCATCTAAATCGAGTAACGTTTGTATGGAAACCACAGAATTTTCTTTTGGGATACGAATATCTCTTTTCCGATGCACTATTCCTTCTTTACTGCATTCCTCGTTCCTCACATTGATGAATTAACACAGAAACTGTGTCGCTATGAAATACTATGGGTTCTATGACTTCTCCCTCTAAATCGAGTAACGTTGCTATGGAAACGACAGGTTTTTCTTTTGGGATACGGGTATATCATTTCAGATGCACTATTCCTTCTTAACTGCATCTCTCGCTCCCTCATAATGTCGAGTAGACACAGAAATGGCGTCGCTATGAAATACTATGGGTTCTATGACTTCTCTTTCTAAATCGAGTAACGTTGCTATGGAAACTACAGGATTTTCTTTTGGGATACGGGTATATCCTTTCAGATGCACTATTCCTTCTTTACTGCATCGTTCGTTCCTCGCACTGACGAATTAACACAGAAACTGTGTCGCTATGAAATACTATGGATTCTATGAGTTCTCCCTCTAAATCGTGTAACGTTGCTATGGAAACGACAGGTTTTTCTTTTGGGATACGGGTATATCCTTTCAGATGCACTATTCCTTCTTAACTGCATCTCTCGCTCCCTCATAATGTCGAATAACCACAGAAATGGCGTCGCTATGAAATACTATGGGTTCTATGACTTCTCCTTCTAAATAGAGTAACGTTTCTATGGAAACGACAGGATTTTCTTTTGGGATACGGGTATATCCTTTCAGATGCACTATTCCTTCTTTACTGCATCCCTCGCTCCCTCACTTTGTCGTATTAACACAGAAATTGCGTCGCTACGAAATACTATGGGCTCTATGGCCTCTCCATCTAAATCGAGTAACGTTTCTATGGAAACGACAGGATTTTCTTCTGGGATACGAGTATCTCTTTTCCGATGCACTATTCCTGCTTTACTGCATCCCTCGTTCCTCACATTGACAAATTAAGACAGAAACTGTGTCGCCATGAAATGCTATGGGTTCTATGACTTCTCCCTCTAAATCGAGTAACGTTGCTATGGAAACGACAGTTTTCTGTTTTGGGATACGGGTATATCCTTTCAGATGCACTATTCCTCCTTAACTGCATCTCTCGCTCCCTCATAATGACGAATAAACACAGAAATGGCGTCGCTATGAAATACTATGGGTTCTATGACTTCTCCTTCTAAGTCGAGTAACGTTTCTATGGAAACGACAGGATTTTCTTTTGGGATACGGGTATATCCTTTCAGATGCACTATACCTTCTTTACTGCATCCCTCGTTCCTCACACAGTCGAATTAACACAGAAACTGAGTCGCTATGAAATACTATGGGTTCTATGAATTCTCCCTCTAAATCGAGTAACGTTGCTATAGAAACGACAGGATTTTCTTTTGGGGTACGGGTATATCCTTTCAGATGCACTATTCCTTCTTTACTGCATCCCTCGCTCCCTCACATTGTCGTATTAACACAGAAATTGCGTCGCTACAAAATACAATGGGCTCTATGGCTTCTCCATCTAAATCGAGTAACGTTTCTATGGAAACGACATCATTTTCTTTTGGGATACGGGTATATCCTTTCAGATGCACTATTCCTTCTTTACTGCATCCCTCGCTCCCTCACATTATCGTATTAACACAGAAATTGCGTCACTACGAAATACTATGGGCTCTATGGCTTCTCCATCTAAATCGAGTAACGTTTCAAAGGAAACGACAGGATTTTCTTTTGAGATACGGCTATATCCTTTCAGATGCACTATTCCTTCTTAACTGCATCTCTCGCTCCCTCATAATGACGAATAAACACAGAAAAGTCGTCGCTATGAAATACTATGGGTTCTATGACTTCTCCTTCTAAATCGAGTAACGTTTCTATGGAAACGACAGGATTTTCTTTTGGGATACGGGTATATCCTTTCAGATGCACTATTCCTACTTTACTGTATCGGTCGTTCATCACATTGACGAATTAACACAGAAACTGTGTCGCTATGAAATACTATGGATTCTATGTCTTCTCCCTCTAAATCGAGAAACGTTGCTATGGAAACGACAGGTTTTTCTTTTGGGATACGGGTATATCCTTTCAGATGCACTATTCATTCTTTACTGCATCCCTCGTTCCTCACATTGACGAATTAACACAGAAACTGTGCCGCTATGAAATTCTATGGGTTCTATGACTTCTTCCTCTAATTCGAGAAACGTTGCTATGGAAACGACAGGATTTTCTTTTGGGATACGGGTATATCCTTTCAGATGCACTATTCCTTCTTTACTGCATCCCTCGCTCCCTGACATTGTCGTATTAACACAGAAATAGCGTCGCTACGAAATACTATGGGCTCTATGGCTTCTCCATCTAAATCGAGTAACGTTTGTATGGAAACCACAGAATTTTCTTTTGGGATACGAATATCTCTTTTCCGATGCACTATTCCTTCTTTACTGCATTCCTCGTTCCTCACATTGATGAATTAACACAGAAACTGTGTCGCTATGAAATACTATGGGTTCTATGACTTCTCCCTCTAAATCGAGTAACGTTGCTATGGAAACGACAGGTTTTTCTTTTGGGATACGGGTATATCATTTCAGATGCACTATTCCTTCTTAACTGCATCTCTCGCTCCCTCATAATGTCGAGTAGACACAGAAATGGCGTCGCTATGAAATACTATGGGTTCTATGACTTCTCTTTCTAAATCGAGTAACGTTGCTATGGAAACTACAGGATTTTCTTTTGGGATACGGGTATATCCTTTCAGATGCACTATTCCTTCTTTACTGCATCGTTCGTTCCTCGCACTGACGAATTAACACAGAAACTGTGTCGCTATGAAATACTATGGATTCTATGAGTTCTCCCTCTAAATCGTGTAACGTTGCTATGGAAACGACAGGTTTTTCTTTTGGGATACGGGTATATCCTTTCAGATGCACTATTCCTTCTTAACTGCATCTCTCGCTCCCTCATAATGTCGAATAACCACAGAAATGGCGTCGCTATGAAATACTATGGGTTCTATGACTTCTCCTTCTAAATAGAGTAACGTTTCTATGGAAACGACAGGATTTTCTTTTGGGATACGGGTATATCCTTTCAGATGCACTATTCCTTCTTTACTGCATCCCTCGCTCCCTCACTTTGTCGTATTAACACAGAAATTGCGTCGCTACGAAATACTATGGGCTCTATGGCCTCTCCATCTAAATCGAGTAACGTTTCTATGGAAACGACAGGATTTTCTTCTGGGATACGAGTATCTCTTTTCCGATGCACTATTCCTGCTTTACTGCATCCCTCGTTCCTCACATTGACAAATTAAGACAGAAACTGTGTCGCCATGAAATGCTATGGGTTCTATGACTTCTCCCTCTAAATCGAGTAACGTTGCTATGGAAACGACAGTTTTCTGTTTTGGGATACGGGTATATCCTTTCAGATGCACTATTCCTCCTTAACTGCATCTCTCGCTCCCTCATAATGACGAATAAACACAGAAATGGCGTCGCTATGAAATACTATGGGTTCTATGACTTCTCCTTCTAAGTCGAGTAACGTTTCTATGGAAACGACAGGATTTTCTTTTGGGATACGGGTATATCCTTTCAGATGCACTATACCTTCTTTACTGCATCCCTCGTTCCTCACACAGTCGAATTAACACAGAAACTGTGTCGCTATGAAATACTATGGGTTCTATGACTTCTCCCTCTAAATCGAGTAACGTTGCTATAGAAACGACAGGATTTTCTTTTGGGGTACGGGTATATCCTTTCAGATGCACTATTCCTTCTTTACTGCATCCCTCGCTCCCTCACATTGTCGTATTAACACAGAAATTGCGTCGCTACAAAATACAATGGGCTCTATGGCTTCTCCATCTAAATCGAGTAACGTTTCTATGGAAACGACATGATTTTCTTTTGGGATACGAGTATCTCTTTTCCGATGCACTATTCCTTCTTTACTGCATCCCTCGTTCCTCACATTGACGAATTAACACAGAAACTGTGTCACTATGAAGTACTATGGGTTATATGACTTCTCCCTCTAAATCGAGTAACTTTGCTATGGAAACGACAGGTTTTTCTTTTTGGATACGGGTATATCCTTTCAGATGCACTATTCCTTCTTAACTGCATCTCTCGCTCCCTTATAATGACGAATTGACACAGAAACTGTGTCATTATGAAATACTATGGGTTCTATGGTTTCTCCATCTAAATCGAGTAACGTTTCTATGGAAACGACAGGATTTTCTTTTGGGATTCGAGTATCTCTTTTCCGATGCACTATTCCTTCTTAACTGGATCCCTCGTTCCTCACATTGACGAATACACACAGAAACTGTGTCGCTATGTAATACTATGGGTTCTATGACTTCTCCCTCTAAATCGAGTAACGTTGCTATGGAAACGAGAGGTTTTTCTTTTGGGATACGGGTATATCGTTTCAGATGCACTATTCCTTCTTTACTGCATCCCTCGCTCCCTCACATTGTCGTATTAACACAGAAATTGCGTCGCTACGAAATACAATGGGTTCTATGACTTCTCCCTCTAAATCGAGTAACGTTTCTATGGAAACGACACGATTTTCTTTTGGGATACGGGTATATCCTTTCAGATGCACTATTCCTTCTTTACTGCATCTCTCGCTCTCTCATAATGACGAATAAACACAGAAATGGCGTCGCGATGAAATACTATTGGTTCTATGACTTCTCCTTCTAAATCGAGTAACGTTTCTATAGAAACGACAGGATTTTCTTTTGGGATACGGGTATATACTTTCAGATGCACTATTCCTTCTTTACTGCATCCCTTGCTCCCTCATATTGTCGTTTTAACACAGAAATTGCGTCGCTACGAAATACTATGGGCTCTATGGATTCTCCATCTAAATCGAGTAACGTTTCTATGGAAACGACAGGATTTTCTTTTGGGATACGAATATCTCTTTTCCGATGCACTATTCCTTCTTTACTGCATCCCTCGTTCCTCACATTGACGAATTGACACAGAAACTGTCTCGCTATGAAATACTATGGGTTCTTTGACCTCTCCCTCTAAATCGAGTAACGTTGCTTCGGAAACGACAGGTTTTTCTTTTGGGATACGGGTATAAACTTTCAGATGCACTATTCCTTCTTTACTGCATCCCTCGTTCCTCACAATGACGAATTAACACAGAAACTGTGTCGCTATGAAATACTATGGGTTCTATGACTTCTCCCTCTAAATCGAGTAACGTTGCGATGGAAACGACAGGTTTTTCTTTTGGGATACGGGTATATCCTTTCAGATGCACTATTCCTTCTTAACTGCATCTCTCGCTCCCTCATAATGACGAATAAACACAGAAATTGCGTCGCTATGAAATACTATGGGTTCTATGACTTCTCCTTCTAAATCGAGTAACGTTTCCATGGAAACGACAGGATTTTCTTTTGGGATACGGGTATATCCTTTCAGATGCACTATTCCTTCTTTACTGCATCCCTCGCTCCCTCACATTGTCGTATTAACACAGAAATTGCGTCGCTGCGAAATACTATGGGCTCTATGGCTTCTCCATCTAAATCGAGTAACGTTTCTATCGAAACGACAGGATTTTCTTTTGGGATACGAGTATCTCTTTTCCGATGCACTTTTCCTTCTTTACTGCATCCCTCGTTCCTCACAATGACGAATTAACACAGAAACTGTGTCGCTATGAAATACTATGGGTTCTACGACTTCTCCCTCTAAATCGAGTAACGTTGCTATGGAAACGACACGTTATTCTTTTGGGATACGGGTATTCCTTTCAGATGCACTATTCCTTCTCAACTGCATCTCTCGCTCCCTCTTGTTGACGAATAAACACAGAAATGGCGTCGCTATGAAGTACTATGGGTTCTATGACTTCTCCTTCTAAATCGAGTAACGTTTCTATGGAAACGACAGGATTTTCTTGTGGGATACGGGTATATCCTTTCAGATGCACTATTCCTTCTTTACTGCATCCGTCGTTCCTCACATTGACGAATTAATACAGAAACTGTGTCGCTATGAAATACTTTGGGTTCTATGACTTCTCCCTCTAAATCGGGTAACGTTGATATGGAAGCGAGATGTTTTTCTTTTGGGATACTGGTATATCCTTTCAGATGCACTATTCCTTCTTAACTGCACCTCTCGCTCTCTCTTAATGACGAATAAACACGGAAATGGCGTCGCGATGAAATACTATTGGTTCTATGACTTCTCCTTCTAAATCGAGTAACGTTTCTATAGAAACGACTGGATTTTCTTTTGGGATACGGGTATATACTTTCAGATGCACTATTCCTTCTTTACTGCATCCCTTGCTCCCTCATATTGTCGTTTTAACACAGAAATTGCGTCGCTACGAAATACTATGGGCTCTATGGATTCTCCATCTAAATCGAGTAACGTTTCTATGGAAACGACAGGATTTTCTTTTGGGATACGAATATCTCTTTTCCGATGCACTATTCCTTCTTTACTGCATCCCTCGTTCCTCACATTGACGAATTGACACAGAAACTGTCTCGCTATGAAATACTATGGGTTCTTTGACCTCTCCCTCTAAATCGAGTAACGTTGCTTCGGAAACGACAGGTTTTTCTTTTGGGATACGGGTATATCCTTTCAGATGAACTATTCCTTCTTAACTGCATCTCTCGCTCCCTCATAATGACGAATAACCACAGAAATGGCGTCGCTATGAAATACTATGGGTTCTATGACTTCTCCTTCTAAATCGAGTAACGTTTCTACGGAAACGACAGGATTTTCTTTTGGGATACGGGTATATCCTTTCAGATGCACTATTCCTTCTTTACTGCATCCCTCGCTCCCTCACATTGTCGTATTAACACAGTAATTGCGTCGCTACCGTATACTATTGGCTAAATGGTTTCTCCATCTAAATCGAGTAACGTTTCTATAGAAACGATAGGATTTTCTTTAGGGATACGAGTATCTCTTTTCCGATGCACTATTCCTTCTTTACTGCATCCCTCGTTCCTCACATTGACGAATTAACACAGAAACTGTGTCGCTATGAAATACTATGGGTTCTATGACTTCTCCCTCTAAATCGAGTAACGTTGCTATGGAAACGACAGGTTTTTCTTTTCAGATACCGGTATATCCTTTCAGATGCACTATTGCTTCTTAACTGCATCTATCGCTCCCTCATAATGACGAATAAACACAGAAATGGCGTCGCTATGAAATACTATGGGTTCTATGACTTCTCCTTCTAAATCGAGTAACGTTTCAATGGAAACGAGAGGATTTTCTTATGGGATACGGGCATATCCTTTCAGATGCACTATTCCTTCTTTACTGCATCCCTCGCTCCCTCACATTGTCGTATTAACACAGAAATTGCGTCGCTGCGAAATACTATGGGCTCTATGGCTTCTCCATCTAAATCGAGCATCGTTTCTATGGAAACGACAGTATTTTCTTTTGGGATACGAGTATCTCTTTTCCGATGGACTATTCCTTCTTTACTGCATCCCTCGTTCCTCACATTGACGAATTAACACAGAAACTGTGTCGCTATGCAATACCATGGGGTCTATGACTTCTCCCTCTAAATCGAGTAACGTTGCTATGGAAACGACAGGTTTTTTTTTTTGGGATACGGGTATATCCTTTCAGATGCACTATTCCTTCTTAACTGCATCTTTCGCTCCCTCATAAAAACGAATAAACACAGAAATGGCGTCGCTATGAAATACTATGTCTTCTATGACTTCTCCTTCGAAATCGAGTAACGTTTCAATGGAAACGACAGGATTTTCTTTTGGGATACGGGTATATCCTTTCAGATGCAGTATTCCTTCTTTACTGCATCCCTCGCTCCCTCACATTGTCGTATTAACACAGAAATTGCGTCGCTACGAAATACTATGGGCTCTATGGCTTCTCCATCTAAATCGAGTAACGTTTCTATGGAAACGATAGGATTTTCTTTTGGGTTACGAGTATCTCTTTTCCGTTGCACTATTCCTTCTTTACTGCATCCCTCGTTCCTCACAATGACGAACTAAAACAGAAACTGTGTCGCTATGAAATACTATGGGTTCTATGACTTCTCCCTCTAAATCGAGTAACGTTGCTATGTAAACGACAGGTTTTTCTTTTGGGATACTGGAATATCCTTTCAGATGCACTATTCCTTCTTAACTGCATCTCTCTCTCCCTCATAATGACGAATAAACACAGAAATGGCGTCGCTATGAAATACTATGGGTTCTATGACTTCTCCTTCTAAATCGAGTAACGTTTCTATGGAAACGACAGGATTTTCTTATGGGATACGGGTATATCCGGTCAGATGCACTATTCCTTCTTTACTGCATCCCTTGCTCTCTCACATTGTCGTTTTAACAAAGAAATTGCGTCGCTACGAAATACTATGGGCTCTATGGCTTCTCCATCTAAATCGAGTATCGTTTCTATGGAAACGACAGGATTTTCTTTTGGGATACGAGTATCTCTTTTCCGATGCACTATTCCTTCTTTACTGCATCCCTCGTTCCTCACATTGACGAATTAACACAGAAACTGTAGCGCCATGAAATACTATGGGTTCTATGACTTCTCCCTCTAAACAGAGTAACGTTGCTAAGGAATCGACAGGTTTTTCTTTTGGGATACGGGTATATCCTTTCAGATGCACTATTCCTTCTTAACTGCATCTCTCGCTGCCTCATAATGACGAATAAACATAGAAATGGCGTCGCTATGAAATACTATGTGTTCTATGACTTCTCCTTCTAAATCGAGTAACGTTTCTATGGAAACGACAGGATTTTCTTTTGGGATACGGGTATATCCTATCAGATGCACTATTCCTTCTTTACTGCATCCCTCGCTCCATCACATTGTCGTATTAACACAGAAATTGCGTCGATACGAAATACAATGGGCTCTATGTCTTCTCCATCTAAATCGAGTAACGTTTCTATGGAAACGACAGGATTTTCTTTTGGGATACGGGTATATCCTTTCAGATGCACTATTCCTTCTTTACTGCATCCCTCGCTCCCTCACATTGTCGTATTAACACAGAAATTGCGTCGCTACGAAATACTATGGGCTCTATGGCTTCTCCATCTAAATCGAGTAACGTTTCTATGGAAACGACAGTGTTTTTCTTTTGGGATACGAGTATTTCTTTTCCGATGTACTATTCCTTTTTTACTGCATCCCTCGTTCCTCACATTGACGAATTAACACAGAAACTGTGTCGCTATGAAATACTATGGGTTCTACGACTTCTCCCTCTAAATCGAGTAACGTTGCTATGGAAACAATAGGCTTTTCTTTTGGGATACGGGTATATCCTTTCAGATGCACAATTCCTTCTTAACTGCATCTATCGCTCCCTCATAATGACGAATAAACACAGAAATGGCGTCGCTATGAAATACTATGAGTTCTATGACTTCTCCTTCTAAATCGAGTAACGTTTCTATGGAAACGAAGTTATTTTCTTTTGGGATACGGGTATATCCTTTCAGATGCACTATTCCTTCTTTACTGCATCCCTCGCTCCCTCACATTGTCGTATTAACACAGTAATTGCGTCGCTACGAGATACTATTGGCTCTATGGTTTCTCCATCTAAATCGAGTAACGTTTCTATAGAAACGACAGGATTTTCTTTTGGGATACGAGTATCTCTTTTCCGATGCACTATTCCTTCTTTACTGCAACCCTCGTTCCTCACATTGACGAATGAACACAGAAACTGTGTCGCTATGAAATACTATGGGTTCTATGACTTCTCCCTGTAAATCGAGTAACGTTGTTATCAAAACGACAGGTTTTTCTTTTCGGATACCGGTATATCCTTTCAGATGCACTATTCCTTCTTAACTGCATCTCTCGCTCTCTCTTAATGACGAATAAACACAGAAATGGCGTCGCTATGAAATACTATGGGTTCTATGATTTCTCCTTCTAAATCGAGTAACGTTTCTATGGAAACGCCTGGATTTTATTTTGGGATACGGGTATATACTTTCAGATGCACTATTCCTTCTTTACTGCATCCCTCGCTCCCTTACATTGTCGTATTAACACAGAATTTAAGTCGCTACGAAATACTATGGGCTTTATTTGCTTCTCCATCTAAATGGAGAAACGTTTCTATGGAAACGACAGGATTTTCTTTTGGGATACGAGAATCACTTTTCCGATGCACTATTCCTTCTTTACTGCATCCCTCGTTCATCACTTTGACGAATTAACACAGAAACTGTGTCGCTATGAAATACTATGGGTTCTATGACTTCTCCCTCTATATCGAGTAACGTTGCTATGGAACGACAGGTTTTCCTTTTGGGATACGGGTATATCCTTTCAGATGCACTATTCCTTCTTAACTGCATTTCTCGCTCCCTTATAATGACGAATTACCACAGAAATGGCGTCGCTATGAAATACTATGGGTTCTATGACTTCTCCTTCTAAATCGAGTAACGTTGCTACGTAAACGACAGGATTTTCTTTTGGGATACGGGTACATCCTTTCAGATGCACTATTCCTTCTTTACTGCATCCCTTGCTCCCTCACATTGTCGTATTAACACAGAAATTGCGTCGCTACGAAATACTATGGGCCCTATGGCTTCTCAATCTAAATCGAGTAACGTTTATATGGAAACGACATGATTTTCTTTTGGGATACGAGTATTTCTTTAGCGATGTACTATTCCTTCTTTACTGCATCCCTCGTTCCTCACATTGACGAATTAACACAGAAACTGTGTCGCTATGAAATACTATGGGTTCCACGACTTCTCCCTCTAAATCGAGTAACGTTGCTATGGAAACGACAGGTCTTTCTTTTGGGATACGGGTATATCCTTTCAGATGCACAATTCCTTCTTAACTGCATCTATCGCTCCCTCATAATGATGAATAAACTCAGAAATGGCGTCGCTATGAAATACTATGGGTTCTATGACTTCTCCTTCGAAATCGAGTAACGTTTCTATGGAAACGACAGGATTTTATTATGGGATACGGGTATAACCGTTCTGATGCACTATTCCTTCTTTACTGCATCCCTCGCTCCCTCACATTGTCGTATTAACAGAGAAATTGCGTCGCTAAGAAATACTATGGGCTCTATGGCTTCTCCATCTAAATCGAGTAACGTTTCTATGGAAACGACAGGATTTTGTTTTGGGATACGAGTATCTCTTTTCCGTTGCACTATTCCTTCTTTACTGCATCCCTCGTTCCTCACAATGACGAATTAACACAGAAAATGTGTCGCTATGAAATACTATGGGTTCTATGACTTCTCCCTCTAAATCGAGTAACGTTGCTATGGAAACGACAGGTTTTTCTTTTGGGATACGGGTATATCCTTTCAGATGCACTATTCCTTTTTAACTGCATCTCTCGCTCCCTCATAATGACGAATAAACACAGAAATGGCGTCGCTATGAAATACTATGGGTTCTATGACTTCTTCTTCTAAATCGAGTAACGTTTCTATGGAAACGACAGGATTTTCTTATGGGATACGGGTATAACCGTTCAGATGCACTATTCTTTCTTTACTGCCTCCCTTGCTCCCTCACATTGTCGTATTAACGAAGAAATTGCGTCGCTACGAAATACTATGGGCTCTATGGCTTCTCCATCTAAATCGAGTAACGTTTCTATGGAAACGACAGGATTTTCTTTTGGGATACGAGTATCTCTTTTCCGATGCACTATTCCTTCTTTACTGCATCCCTCGTTCCTCACATTGACGAATTAACACAGAAACTGTGTCGCCATGAAATACTATGGGTTCTATGACTTCTCCCTCTAAATCGAGTAACGTTGCTAAGGAATCGACAGGTTTTTCTTTTGGGATACGGGTATATCCTTTCAGATGCACTATTCCTTCTTAACTGCATCTCTCGCTCCCTCATAATGACGATTAAACATAGAAATGGCGTCGCTATGAAATACTATGTGTTCTATGACTTCTCCTTCTAAATCGAGTAACGTTTCTATGGAAAACAGGATTTTCTTTTGGGATACGGGTATATCCTTTCAGATGCACTATTCCTTCTTAACTGCATCTCTCGCTCCCCCATAATGACGAATAAACATAGAAATGGCGTCGCTATGAAATACTATGTGTTCTATGACTTCTCCTTCTAAATCGAGTAACGTTTCTATGGAAACGACAGGTTTTTCGTATGGGATACGGGTATATCCTTTCAGATGCACTATTCCTTCTTAACTGCATCTCTCGCTCCCTCATAATGACGAATAAACACAGAAATGGCGTCGCTATGAAATACTATGGGTTCTATGTCTTCTCCTTCTAAATCGAGTAACGTTTCTATGGAAACGACAGGATTTTCTTCTGGGATACGGGTATATCCTTTCAGATGCACTATTCCTTCTTTACCGCATCCCTCGTTCCTCACATTGACGAATTAACACAGAAACTGTGTCGCTATGAAATAGTATGGGTTCTATGACTTCTCCCTCTAAATCGAGTAACGTTGCTATGGAAACGACAGGTTTTTCTTTTGGGATACGTTTATATCCTTTCAGATGCACTATTCCTTCTTTACTACATCCCTCGCACCCTCACATTGTCGTATTAACACAGAAATTGCGTCGCTATGAAATACTATGTGCTCTATGGCTTCTCCATTTTAATCGAGTAACGTTTCTGTGGAAACGACAGGATTTTCTTTTGGGATACGAGCATCTCTTTCCCGACGCACTATTCCTTCTTTACTGCATCCCTCGATCCTCACATTGACGAATTAACACAGAAACTGTGTCGCTATGAAATACTATGGGTCCTATGACTTCTCCCTCTAAATCGAGTAACGTTGCTATGGAAACGACAGGTTTTTCTTCTGGGATACGGGTATATCCTTTCAGATGCACTATTCCTTCTTAGCTGCATCTCTCGCTCTCTCTTAATGACGAATAAACACAGAAATGGCGTCGCTATGAAATACTATGGGTTCTATGACTTCTCCTTCTAAATCGAGTAACGTTTCTACGGAAACGGCTGGATTTTCTTTTGGGATACGGGTATTTCTTTCAGATGCTCTATTCCTTCTGAACTGCATCTCTCGCTCCCACATATTGACGAATAAACACAGAAATGGCGTCGATATGAAATACTATGGGTTCTATGACTTCTCCTTCTAAATCGAGTAACGTTTCTATGAAAACGACAGGATTTTCTTTTGGGATACGGGTATATCCTTTCAGATGCACTATTCCTCCTTTACTGCATCCCTCGTTCCTCACATTGACGAATTAACACAGAAACTGTGTCGCTATGAAATACTATGGGTTCTATTAATTCTCCCTCTAAATCGAGTAACGTTGATATGGAAACGACAGGTTTTTCTTTTGGGATACTGGTATATCCTTTCAGATGCACTATTCCTTCTTAACTGCATCTCTCGCTCTCTCTTAATGACGAATAAACACAGAAATGGCGTCGCTATGAAATACTATGGGTTCTATGACTTCTACTTCTAAATCGAGTAACGTTTCTACGGAAACGACAGGATTTTCTTTTGGGATACGGGTATATCCTTTCAGATGCACTATTCCTTCTTTACTGCATCCCTCGCTCCCTCACATTGTCGTATTAACACAGAAATTGCGTCGCTACGAAATACTATGGGCTCTATGGCTTCTCCATCTAAATCGAGTAACGTTTCTATGGAAACGACAGGATTTTCTTTTGGGATACGAGTATTTCTTTTCCGATGTACTATTCCTTCTTTACTGCATCCCTCGTTCCTCACATTGACGAATTAACACAGAAACTGTGTCGCTATGAAATACTATGGGTTCTACGACTTCTCCCTCTAAATCGAGTAACGTTGCTATGGAAACGACAGGCTTTTCTTTTGGGATACGGGTATATCCTTTCAGATGCACAATTCCTTCTTAACTGCATCTATCGCTCCCTCATAATGACGAATAAACACAGAAATGGCGTCGCTATGAAATACTATGAGTTCTATGACTTCTCCTTCTAAATCGAGTAGCGTTTCTATGGAAACGAAAGGATTTTCTTTTGGGATACGGGTATATCCTTTCAGATGCACAATTCCTTCTTTACTGCATCCCTCGCTCCCTCACATTGTCGTATTAACTCAGTAATTGCGTCGCTACGAGATACTATTGGCTCTATGGTTTCTCCATCTAAATCGAGTAACGTTTCTATAGAAAGGACAGGATTTTCTTTTGGGATACGAGTATTTCTTTAGCGATGTACTATTCCTTCTTTACTGCATCCCTCGTTCCTCACATTGACGAATTAACACAGAAACTGTGTCGCCATGAAATACTATGGGTTCTACGACTTCTCCCTCTAAATCGAGTAACGTTGCTATGGAAATGACAGGTTTTTCTTTTGGGATACGGGTATATCCTTTGAGATGCACAATTCCATCTTAACTGCATCTATCGCTCCCTCATAATGATGAATAAACACAGAAATGGCGTCGCTATGAAATACTATGGGTTCTATGACTTCTCCTTCGAAATCGAGTAACGTTTCTATGGAAACGACAGGATTTTCTTATGGGATACGGGTATAACCGTTCAGATGCACTATTCCTTCTTTACTGCATCCCTCGCTCCCTCACATTGTCGTATTAACAGAGAAATTGCGTCGTTACGAAATACTATGGGCTCTATGGCTTCTCCATCTAAATCGAGTAACGTTTCTATGGAAACGACAGGATTTTGTTTTGGGATACGAGTTTCTCTTTTCCGTTGCACTATTCCTTCTTTACTGCATCCCTCGTTCCTCACAATGACGAATTAACACAGAAAATGTATCGCTATGAAATACAATGGGTTCTATGACTTCTCCCTCTAAATCGAGTAACGTTGCTATGGAAACGACAGGTTTTTCTTTTGGGATACGGGTATATCCTTTCAGATACACTATTCCTTCTTAACAGCATCTCTCGCTCCCTCATAATGACGAATAAACACAGAAATGGCGTCGCTATGAAATACTATGGGTTCTATGACTTCTCCTTCTAAATCGAGTAACGTTTCTATGGAAACGACAGGATTTTCTTATGGGATACGGGTATAACCGTTCAGATGCACTATTCCTTCTTTACTGCCTCCCTTGCTCCCTCACATTGTCGTATTAACGAAGAAATTGCGTCGCTACGAAATACTATGGGCTCTATGGCTTCTCCATCTAAATCGAGTAACGTTTCTATGGAAACGACAGGATTTTCTTTTGGGATACGAGTATCTCTTTTCCGATGCACCATTCCTTCTTTACTGCATCCCTCGTTCCTCACATTGACGAATTAACACAGAAACTGTGTCGCCATGAAATACTATGGGTTCTATGACTTCTCCCTCTAAATCGAGTAACGTTGCTAAGGAATCGACAGGTTTTTCTTTTGGGATACGGGTATATCCTTTCAGATGCACTATTCCTTCTTAACTACATCTCTCGCTCCCTCATAATGACGATTAAACATAGAAATGGCGTCGCTATGAAATACTATGTGTTCTATGACTTCTCCTTCTAAATCGAGTAACGTTTCTATGGAAACGACAGGATTTTCTTTTGGGATACGGGTATATCCTTTCAGATGCACTATTCCTTCTTAACTGCATCTCTCGCTCCCCCATAATGACGAATAAACATAGAAATGGCGTCGCTATGAAATACTATGTGTTCTATGACTTCTCCTTCTAAATCGAGTAACGTTTCAATGGAAACGACAGGATATTCTTTTGGGATACGGGTATATCCTATCAGATGCACTATTCCTTCTTTTCTGCATCCCTCGCTCCCTCACATTGTCGTATTAACACAGAAATTGCGTCGCTACGAAATACTATGGGCTCTACGGCTTCTCCATCTAAATCGAGTAACGTTTGTATGGAAACGACAGGATTTTCTTTTCGGATACGAGTATCTCTTTTCCGATGCACTATTCCTTCTGTACTGCATCCCTCGTTCCTCACATTGACGAATTAACACAGAAACTGTTTCGCTATGAAATACTATGGGTTCTATGACTTCTCCCTCTATATCGAGTAAGGTTGCTATGGAACGACAGGTTTTTCTTTTGGGATACGGGTATATCCTCTCAGATGCACTATTCCTTCTTAACTGCATTTCTCGCTCCCTCATAATGACGAATTACCACAGAAATGGCGTCGCTATGAAATACTATGGGTTCTATGACCTCTCCTTCTAAATCGAGTAACGTTTCTACGGAAACGACAGGATTTTCTTTTGGGATACGGGTATATCCTTTCAGATGCACTATTCCTTCTTTACTGCATCCCTTGCTCCCTCACATTGTCGTATTAACACAGAAATTGCGTCGCTACGAAATACTATGGTCTCTATGGCTTCTCAATCTAAATCGAGTAACGTTTATATGGAAACGACATGATTTTCTTTTGGGATTCGAGTATTTCTTTAGCGATGTACTATTCCATCTTTACTGCATCCCTCGTTCCTCACATTGACGAATTAACACAGAAACTGTGTCGCTATGAAATACTATGGGTTCTGCGACTTCTCCCTCTAAATGGAGTAACGTTGCTATGGAAACGACAGGTTTTTCTTTTGGGATACGGGTATATCCTTTCAGATGCACAATTCCATCTTAACTGCATCTATCGCTCCCTCATAATGATGAATAAACACAGAAATGGCGTCGCTATGAAATACTATGGGTTCTATGACTTCTCCTTCGAAATCGAGTAACGTTTCTATGGAAACGACAGGATTTTCTTATGGGATACGGGTATAACCGTTCAGATGCACTATTCCTTCTTTACTGCATCCCTCGCTCCCTCACATTGTCGTATTAACAGAGAAATTGCGTCGCTACGATATACTATGGGCTCTATGGCTTCTCCATCTAAATCGAGTAACGTTTCTATGGAAACGACAGGATTTTGTTTTGGGATACGAGTATCTCTTTTCCGTTGCACTATTCCTTCTTTACTGCATCCCTCGTTCCTCACAATGACGAATTAACACAGAAAATGTGTCGCTATGAAATACTATGGGTTCTATGACTTCTCCCTCTAAATCGAGTAACGTTGCTATGGAAACGACAGGTTTTTCTTTTGGGATACGGGTATATCCTTTCAGATGCACTATTCCTTCTTAACTGCATCTCTCGCATCCCTCATAATGACGAATAAACACAGAAATGGCGTCGCTATGAAATACTATGGGTTCTATGACTTCTCCTTCTAAATCGAGTAACGTTTCTATGGAAACGACAGGATTTTCTTATGGGATACGGGTATAACCGTTCAGATGCACTGTTCCTTCTTTACTGCCTCCCTTGCTCCCTCACATTGTCGTATTAACGAAGAAATTGCGTCGCTACGAAATACTATGGGCTCTATGGCTTCTCCATCTAAATCGAGTAACGTTTCTATGGGAACGACAGGATTTTCTTTTGGGATACGAGTATCTCTTTTCCGATGCACTATTCCTTCTTTACTCCATCCCTCGTTCCTCACATTGACGAATTAACACAGAAACTGTGTCGCCATGAAATACTATGGGTTCTATGACTTCTCCCTCTAAATCGAGTAACGTTGCTAAGGAATCGACAGGTTTTTCTTTTGGGATAAGGGTATATCCTTTCAGATGCACTATTCCTTCTTAACTGCATCTCTCGCTCATTCATAATGACGATTAAACATAGAAATGGCGTCGCTATGAAATACTATGTGTTCTATGACTTCTCCTTCTAAATCGAGTAACGTTTCTATGGAAACGACAGGATTTTCTTTTGGGATACGGGTATATCCTTTCAAATGCACTATTCCTTCTTAACTGCATCTCTCGCTCCCCCATAATGACGAATAAACATAGAAATGGCGTCGCTATGAAATACTATGTGTTCTACGACTTCTCCTTCTAAATCGAGTAACGTTTCTATGGAAACGACAGGATATTCTTTTGGGATACGGGTATATCCTATCAGATGCACTATTCCTTCTTTTCTGCATCCTTCGCTCCCTCACATTGTCGTATTAACACAGAAATTGCGTCGCTACGAAATACTATGGGCTCTACGGCTTCTCCATCTAAATCGAGTAACGTTTGTATGGAAACGACAGGATTTTCTTTTCGGATACGAGTATCTCTTTTCCGATGCACTATTCCTTCTGTACTGCATCCCTCGTTCCTCACATTGACGAATTAACACAGAAACTGTTTCGCTATGAAATACTATGGGTTCTATGACTCCTACCTCTAAATCGAGTAACGTTTCGATGGAAACGACACGTTTTTCGTTTGGGATACGGGTATATCCTTTCAGATGCACTATTCCTTCTTAACTGCATCTCTCGCTCCCTCATAATGACGATTAAACATAGAAATGGCGTCGCTATGAAATACTATGTGTTCTATGACTTCTCCTTCTAAATCGAGTAACGTTTCTATGGAAAACAGGATTTTCTTTTGGGATACGGGTATATCCTTTCAGATGCACTATTCCTTCTTAACTGCATCTCTCGCTCCCCCATAATGACGAATAAACATAGAAATGGCGTCGCTATGAAATACTATGTGTTCTATGACTTCTCCCTCTAAATCGAGTAACGTTGCTAAGGAATCGACAGGTTTTTCTTTTGGGATACGGGTATATCCTTTCAGATGCACTATTCCTCCTTAACTGCATCTCTCGCTCATTCATAATGACGATTAAACATAGAAATGGCGTCGCTATGAAATACTATGTGTTCTATGACTTCTCCTTCTAAATCGAGTAACGTTTCTATGGAAACGACAGGATTTTCTTTTGGGATACGGGTATATCCTTTCAGATGCACTATTCCTTCTTAACTGCATCTCTCGCTCCCTCATAATGACGAATAAACACAGAAATGGCGTCGCTATGAAATACTATGGGTTCCATGTCTTCTCCTTCTAAATCGAGTAACGTTTCTATGGAAACGACAGGATTTTCTTCTGGGATACGGGTATATCCTTTCAGATGCACTATTCCTTCTTTACCGCATCCCTCGTTCCTCACATTGACGAATTAACACAGAAACTGTGTCGCTATGAAATAGTATGGGTTCTATGACTTCTCCCTCTAAATCGAGTAACGTTGCTATGGAAACGACAGGTTTTTCTTTTGGGATACGTTTATATCCTTTCAGATGCACTATTCCCTCTTTACTACATCCCTCGCACCCTCACATTGTCGTATTAACACAGAAATTGCGTCGCTATGAAATACTATGTGCTCTATGGCTTCTCCATTTTAATCGAGTAACGTTTCTGTGGAAACGACAGGATTTTCTTTTGGGATACGAGCATCTCTTTCCCGACGCACTATTCCTTCTTTACTGCATCCCTCGATCCTCACATTGACGAATTAACACAGAAACTGTGTCGCTATGAAATACTATGGGTCCTATGACTTCTCCCTCTAAATCGAGTAGCGTTGCTATGGAAACGACAGGTTTTTCTTCTGGGATACGGGTATATCCTTTCAGATGCACTATTCCTTCTTAGCTGCATCTCTCGCTCTCTCTTAATGACGAATAAACACAGAAATGGCGTCGCTATGAAATACTATGGGTTCTATGACTTCTCCTTCTAAATCGAGTAACGTTTCTACGGAAACGGCTGGATTTTCTTTTGGGATACGGGTATTTCTTTCAGATGCTCTATTCCTTCTGAACTGCATCTCTCGCTCCCACATATTGACGAATAAACACAGAAATGGCGTCGATATGAAATACTATGGGTTCTATGACTTCTCCTTCTAAATCGAGTAACGTTTCTATGGAAACGACAGGATTTTCTTTTGGGATACGGGTATATCCTTTCAGATGCACTATTCCTCCTTTACTGCATCCATCGTTCCTCACATTGACGAATTAACACAGAAACTGTGTCGCTATGAAATACTATGGGTTCTATTAATTCTCCCTCTAAATCGAGTAACGTTGATATGGAAACGACAGGTTTTTCTTTTGGGATACTGGTATATCCTTTCAGATGCACTATTCCTTCTTAACTGCATCTCTCGCTCTCTCTTAATGACGAATAAACACAGAAATGGCGTCGCTATGAAATACTATGGGTTCTATGACTTCTACTTCTAAATCGAGTAACGTTTCTACGGAAACGACAGGATTTTCTTTTGGGATACGGGTATATCCTTTCAGATGCACTATTCCTTCTTTACTGCATCCCTCGCTCCCTCACATTGTCGTATTAACACAGAAATTGCGTCGCTACGAAATACTATGGGCTCTATGGCTTCTCCATCTAAATCGAGTAACGTTTCTATGGAAACGACAGGATTTTCTTTTGGGATACGAGTATTTCTTTTCCGATGTACTATTCCTTCTTTACTGCATCCCTCGTTCCTCACATTGACGAATTAACACAGAAACTGTGTCGCTATGAAATACTATGGGTTCTACGACTTCTCCCTCTAAATCGAGTAACGTTGCTATGGAAACGACAGGCTTTTCTTTTGGGATACGGGTATATCCTTTCAGATGCACAATTCCTTCTTAACTGCATCTATCGCTCCCTCATAATGACGAATAAACACAGAAATGGCGTCGCTATGAAATACTATGAGTTCTATGACTTCTCCTTCTAAATCGAGTAGCGTTTCTATGGAAACGAAAGGATTTTCTTTTGGGATACGGGTATATCCTTTCAGATGCACAATTCCTTCTTTACTGCATCCCTCGCTCCCTCACATTGTCGTATTAACACAGTAATTGCGTCGCTACGAGATACTATTGGCTCTATGGTTTCTCCATCTAAATCGAGTAACGTTTCTATAGAAAGGACAGGATTTTCTTTTGGGATACGAGTATTTCTTTAGCGATGTACTATTCCTTCTTTACTGCATCCCTCGTTCCTCACATTGACGAATTAACACAGAAACTGTGTCGCCATGAAATACTATGGGTTCTACGACTTCTCCCTCTAAATCGAGTAACGTTGCTATGGAAATGACAGGTTTTTCTTTTGGGATACGGGTATATCCTTTGAGATGCACAATTCCATCTTAACTGCATCCATCGCTCCCTCATAATGATGAATAAACACAGAAATGGCGTCGCTATGAAATACTATGGGTTCTATGACTTCTCCTTCGAAATCGAGTAACGTTTCTATGGAAACGACAGGATTTTCTTATGGGATACGGGTATAACCGTTCAGATGCACTATTCCTTCTTTACTGCATCCCTCGCTCCCTCACATTGTCGTATTAACAGAGAAATTGCGTCGTTACGAAATACTATGGGCTCTATGGCTTCTCCATCTAAATCGAGTAAGGTTTCTATGGAAACGACAGGATTTTGTTTTGGGATACGAGTTTCTCTTTTCCGTTGCACTATTCCTTCTTTACTGCATCCCTCGTTCCTCACAATGACGAATTAACACAGAAAATGTGTCGCTATGAAATACAATGGGTTCTATGACTTCTCCCTCTAAATCGAGTAACGTTGCTATGGAAACGACAGGTTTTTCTTTTGGGATACGGGTATATCCTTTCAGATACACTATTCCTTCTTAACTGCATCTCTCGCTCCCTCATAATGACGAATAAACACAGAAATGGCGTCGCTATGAAATACTATGAGTTCTATGACTTCTCCTTCTAAATCGAGTAACGTTTCTATGGAAACGACAGGATTTTCTTATGGGATACGGGTATAACCGTTCAGATGCACTATTCCTTCTTTACTGCCTCCCTTGCTCCCTCACATTGTCGTATTAACGAAGAAATTGCGTCGCTACGAAATACTATGGGCTCTATGGCTTCTCCATCTAAATCGAGTAACGTTTCTATGGAAACGACAGGATTTTCTTTTGGGATACGAGTATCTCTTTTCCGATGCACCATTCCTTCTTTACTGCATCCCTCGTTCCTCACATTGACGAATTAACACAGAAACTGTGTCGCCATGAAATACTATGGGTTCTATGACTTCTCCCTCTAAATCGAGTAACGTTGCTAAGGAATCGACAGGTTTTTCTTTTGGGATACGGGTATATCCTTTCAGATGCACTATTCCTTCTTAACTACATCTCTCGCTCCCTCATAATGACGATTAAACATAGAAATGGCGTCGCTATGAAATACTATGTGTTCTATGACTTCTCCTTCTAAATCGAGTAACGTTTCTATGGAAACGACAGGATTTTCTTTTGGGATACGGGTATATCCTTTCAGATGCACTATTCCTTCTTAACTGCATCTCTCGCTCCCCCATTCTGACGAATAAACATAGAAATGGCGTCGCTATGAAATACTATGTGTTCTATGACTTCTCCTTCTAAATCGAGTAACGTTTCTATGGAAACGACAGGATATTCTTTTGTGATAGGGGTATATCCTATCAGATGCACTATTCCTTCTTTTCTGCATCCCTCGCTCCCTCACATTGTCGTATTAACACAGAAATTGCGTCGCTACGAAATACTATGGGCTCTACGGCTTCTCCATCTAAATCGAGTAACGTTTGTATGGAAACGACAGGATTTTCTTTTCGGATACGAGTATCTCTTTTCCGATGCACTATTCCTTCTGTACTGCATCCCTCGTTCCTCACATTGACGAATTAACACAGAAACTGTTTCGCTATGAAATACTATAAGTTCTATGACTTCTCCCTCTATATCGAGTAACGTTGCTATGGAACGACAGGTTTTTCTTTTGGGATACGGGTATATCCTCTCAGATGCACTATTCCTTCTTAACTGCATTTCTCGCTCCCTCATAATGACGAATTACCACAGAAATGGCGTCGCTATGAAATACTATGGGTTCTATGACCTCTCCTTCTAAATCGAGTAACGTTTCTACGGAAACGACAGGATTTTCTTTTGGGATACGGGTATATCCTTTCAGATGCACTATTCCTTCTTTACTGCATCCCTTGCTCCCTCACATTGTCGTATTAACACAGAAATTGCGTCGCTACGAAATACTATGGTCTCTATGGCTTCTCAATCTAAATCGAGTAACGTTTATATGGAAACGACATGATTTTCTTTTGGGATTCGAGTATTTCTTTAGCGATGTACTATTCCATCTTTACTGCATCCCTCGTTCCTCACATTGACGAATTAACACAGAAACTGTGTCGCTATGAAATACTATGGGTTCTGCGACTTCTCCCTCTAAATGGAGTAACGTTGCTATGGAAACGACAGGTTTTTCTTTTGGGATACGGGTATATCCTTTCAGATGCACAATTCCATCTTAACTGCATCTATCGCTCCCTCATAATGATGAATAAACACAGAAATGGCGTCGCTATGAAATACTATGGGTTCTATGACTTCTCCTTCGAAATCGAGTAACGTTTCTATGGAAACGACAGGATTTTCTTATGGGATACGGGTATAACCGTTCAGATGCACTATTCCTTCTTTACTGCATCCCTCGCTCCCTCACATTGTCGTATTAACAGAGAAATTGCGTCGCTACGATATACTATGGGCTCTATGGCTTCTCCATCTAAATCGAGTAACGTTTCTATGGAAACGACAGGATTTTGTTTTGGGATACGAGTATCTCTTTTCCGTTGCACTATTCCTTCTTTACTGCATCCCTCGTTCCTCACAATGACGAATTAACACAGAAAATGTGTCGCTATGAAATACTTTGGGTTCTATGACTTCTCCCTCTAAATCGAGTAACGTTGCTATGGAAACGACAGGTTTTTCTTTTGGGATACGGGTATATCCTTTCAGATGCACTATTCCTTCTTAACTGCATCTCTCGCATCCCTCATAATGACGAATAAACACAGAAATGGCGTCGCTATGAAATACTATGGGTTCTATGACTTCTCCTTCTAAATCGAGTAACGTTTCTATGGAAACGACAGGATTTTCTTATGGGATACGGGTATAACCGTTCAGATGCACTGTTCCTTCTTTACTGCCTCCCTTGCTCCCTCACATTGTCGTATTAACGAAGAAATTGCGTCGCTACGAAATACTATGGGCTCTATGGCTTCTCCATCTAAATCGAGTAACGTTTCTATGGGAACGACAGGATTTTCTTTTGGGATACGAGTATCTCTTTTCCGATGCACTATTCCTTCTTTACTCCATCCCTCGTTCCTCACATTGACGAATTAACACAGAAACTGTGTCGCCATGAAATACTATGGGTTCTATGACTTCTCCCTCTAAATCGAGTAACGTTGCTAAGGAATCGACAGGTTTTTCTTTTGGGATACGGGTATATCCTTTCAGATGCACTATTCCTTCTTAACTGCATCTCTCGCTCATTCATAATGACGATTAAACATAGAAATGGCGTCGCTATGAAATACTATGTGTTCTATGACCTCTCCTTCTAAATCGAGTAACGTTTCTATGGAAACGACAGGATTTTCTTTTGGGATACGGGTATATCCTTTCAAATGCACTATTCCTTCTTAACTGCATCTCTCGCTCCCCCATAATGACGAATAAACATAGAAATGGCGTCGCTATGAAATACTATGTGTTCTACGACTTCTCCTTCTAAATCGAGTAACGTTTCTATGGAAACGACAGGATATTCTTTTGGGATACGGGTATATCCTATCAGATGCACTATTCCTTCTTTTCTGCATCCCTCGCTCCCTCACATTGTCGTATTAACACAGAAATTGCGTCGCTACGAAATACTATGGGCTCTACGGCTTCTCCATCTAAATCGAGTAACGTTTGTATGGAAACGACAGGATTTTCTTTTCGGATACGAGTATCTCTTTTCCGATGCACTATTCCTTCTGTACTGCATCCCTCGTTCCTCACATTGACGAATTAACACAGAAACTGTTTCGCTATGAAATACTATGGGTTCTATGACTCCTCCCTCTAAATCGAGTAACGTTTCGATGGAAACGACAGGTTTTTCGTTTGGGATACGGGTATATCCTTTCAGATGCACTATTCCTTCTTAACTGCATCTCTCGCTCCCTCATAATGACGAATAAACACAGAAATGGCGTCGCTATGAAATACTATGGGTTCTATGTCTTCTCCTTCTAAATCGAGTAACGTTTCTATGGAAACGACAGGATTTTCATCTGGGATACGGGTATATCCTTTCAGATGCACTATTCCTTCTTTACCGCACCCCTGGTTCCTCACATTGACGAATTAACACAGAAACTATGTCGCTATGAAATAGTATGGGTTCTATGACTTCTCCCTCTAAATCGAGTAACGTTGCTATGGAAACGACAGGTTTTTCTTTTGGGATACGTTTATATCCTTTCAGATGCACTATTCCTTCTTTACTACATCCCTCGCTCCCTCACATTGTCGTATTAACACAGAAATTGCGTCGCTATGAAATACTATGTGCTCTATGGCTTCTCCATCTTAATCGAGTAACGTTTCTGTGGAAACGACAGGATTTTCTTTTGGGATACGAGCATCTCTTTTCCGACGCACTATTCCTTCTTTACTGCATCCCTCGATCCTCACATTGACGAATTAACACAGAAACTGTGTCGCTATGAAATACTATGGGTCCTATGACTTCTCCCTCTAAATCGAGTAGCGTTGCTATGGAAACGACAGGTTTTTCTTTTGGGATACGGGTATATCCTTTCAGATGCACTATTCCTTCTTAGCTGCATCTCTCGCTCCCTGATAATGACGAATAAACACGGAAATGGCGTCCCTATGAAATACTATGGGTTCTATGACTTCTCCTTCTAAATCGAGTAACGTTTCTATGGTAACGACAGGTTTTTCTTTTGGGATACGGGTATATCCTTTCAGATGCACTATTCCTTTTTTACTGCATCCCTCGTTCCTCACATTGACGAATTAACACAGATACTGTGTCGCTATGAAATTCTATGGGTTCTATGACTTCTCCTTCTAAATCGAGTAACGTTTCTATAGAAACGACAGGATTTTCTTTTCGGATTCGGGTATATCCCGTCAGATGCACTATTCCTTCTTTACTGCATCCCTCGCTCCCTCACATTGTCGTATTAACACAGAAATTGCGTCGCTACGAAATACTATGGGCTCTATGGCTTCTCCATCTAAATCGAGTAACATTTCTATGGAAACGACAGGATTTTCTTTTGGGATACGAGTATCTGTTTTCCACTGCACTATTCCTGTTTTACTGCAACCCTCGTTCCTCACATTGAAGAATGAACACAGAAACTGTGTCGCTATGAAATACTATGGGTTCTATGACTTCTCCCTCTAAATCGAGTAACGTTGCTATGGAAACGACAGGTTTTTCTTTTGGGATACGGGTATATCCTTTCAGATGCACTATTCTATCTTAACTGCATCTCTCGCTCCCTCATAATGACGAATAAACACAGAAATGGCGTCGCTATGTAATACAATGGCTTCTATGACTTCTCCTTCTAAATCGAGTAACGTTTCTATGGAAACGACAGGATTTTCTTTTGGGATATGGGTATATCCTTTCAGATGCACTAATCCTTCTCTACTGCATCCCTCGCTCCCTCACATTGTCGTATTAACACTGAAATTGCGTCGCTACGAAATACTATGGGCTCTATGGCTTCTCCATCTAAATCGAGTGACATTTCTATGGAAACGACAGGATTTTCTCTTGTGATACGAGTATCTTTTTTCCGATGCACTATTCCTTCTTTACTGCATCCCGCGTTCCTCACATTGACGAATTAACACAGAAACTGTGACGCTATGAAATACTATGGGTTCTATGACTTCTCCCTCTAAATCGAGTAACGTTGCTATGGAAACGACAGGTTTTTCTTTTGGGATACGGGTATATCCTTTCAGATGCACTATTCCTTCTTAACTGCATCTCTCGCTCCCTCATAATGACGAATAAACACAGAAATGGCGTCGCTATGAAATACTATGGGTTCTATGACTTCTTCTTCTAAATCGAGTAACGTTTCTATGGAAACGACAGGATTTTCATCTGGGATACGGGTATATCCTTTCAGATGCACTATTCCTTCTTTACCGCACCCCTGGTTCCTCACATTGACGAATTAACACAGAAACTGTGTCGCTATGAAATAGTATGGGTTCTATGACTTCTCCCTCTAAATCGAGTAACGTTGCTATGGAAACGACAGGTTTTTCTTTTGGGATACGTTTATATCCTTTCAGATGCACTATTCCTTCTTTACTACATCCCTCGCTCCCTCACATTGTCGTATTAACACAGAAATTGCGTCGCTATGAAATACTATGTGCTCTATGGCTTCTCCATCTTAATCGAGTAACGTTTCTGTGGAAACGACAGGATTTTCTTTTGGGATACGAGCATCTCTTTTCCGACGCACTATTCCTTCTTTACTGCATCCCTCGATCCTCACATTGACGAATTAACACAGAAACTGTGTCGCTATGAAATACTATGGGTCCTATGACTTCTCCCTCTAAATCGAGTAGCGTTGCTATGGAAACGACAGGTTTTTCTTTTGGGATACGGGTATATCCTTTCAGATGTACTATTCCTTCTTAGCTGCATCTCTCGCTCCCTGATAATGACGAATAAACACGGAAATGGCGTCGCTATGAAATACTATGGGTTCTATGACTTCTCCTTCTAAATCGAGTAACGTTTCTATGGTAACGACAGGTTTTTCTTTTGGGATACGGGTATATCCTTTCAGATGCACTATTCCTTTTTTACTGCATCCCTCGTTCCTCACATTGACGAATTAACACAGATACTGTGTCGCTATGAAATTCTATGGGTTCTATGACTTCTCCTTCTAAATCGAGTAACGTTTCTATAGAAGCGACAGGATTTTCTTTTCGGATTCGGGTATATCCCTTCAGATGCACTATTCCTTCTTTACTGCATCCCTCGCTCCCTCACATTGTCGTATTAACACAGAAATTGCGTCGCTACGAAATACTATGGGCTCTATGGCTTCTCCATCAAAATCGAGTAACATTTCTATGGAAACGACAGGATTTTCTTTTGGGATACGAGTATCTGTTTTCCACTGCACTATTCCTGTTTTACTGCAACCCTCGTTCCTCACATTGACGAATGAACACAGAAAATGTGTCGCTATGAAATACTATGGGTTCTATGACTTCTCCCTCTAAATCGAGTAACGTTGCTATGGAAACGACAGGTTTTTCTTTTGGGATACGGGTATATCCTTTCAGATGCACTATTCTATCTTAACTGCATCTCTCGCTCCCTCATAATGACGAATAAACACAGAAATGGCGTCGCTATGAAATACAATGGCTTCTATGACTTCTCCTTCTAAATCGAGTAACGTTTCTATGGAAACGACAGGATTTTCTTTTGGGATACGGGTATATCCTTTCAGATGCACTAATCCTTCTCTACTGCATCCCTCGCTCCCTCACATTGTCGTATTAACACAGAAATTGCGTCGCTACGAAATACTATGGGCTCTATGGCTTCTCCATCTAAATCGAGTGACATTTCTATGGAAACGACAGGATTTTCTCTTGTGATACGAGTATCTTTTTTCCGATGCACTATTCCTTCTTTACTGCATCCCGCGTTCCTCACATTGACGAATTAACACAGAAACTGTGACGCTATGAAATACTATGGGTTCTATGACTTCTCCCTCTACATCGAGTAACGTTGCTATGGAAACGACAGGTTTTTCTTTTGGGATACGGGTTTATCCTTTCAGATGCACTATTCCTTCTTAACTGCATCTCTCGCTCCCTCATAATGACGAATAAACACAGAAATGGCGTCGCTATGAAATACTATGGGTTCTATGACTTGTTCTTCTAAATCGAGTAACGTTTCTATGGAAACGACAGGATTTTCTTTTGGGATACGGGTATATCCTATCAGATGCACTATTCCTTCTTTACTACATCCCTCGCTCCCTCACATTGTCGTATTAACACAGAAATGGCGTCGCTACGAAATACTATGGGCTCTATGGCTTCTCCATCTAAATCGAGTAACGATTCAATGGAAACGACAGGATTTCCTTTTGGGATACGAGTGTATTTTTTCCGATGCACTATTCCTTCTTTACTGCATCCCTCGTTCCTCACATTGACGAATTATCACAGAAACTGTGTCGCTATGAAATACTATGGGTTCTATGACTTCTCCCTCTAAATCGAGTAACGTTGCTATGGAAACGACAGGTTTTTCTTTTGGGATACGGGTATATCCTTTCAGATGCACTATTCCTTCTTAACTGCATCTCTCGCTCCCTCATAATGACGAATAAACACAGAAATGGCGTCGCTATGAAATACTATGTGTTCTATGACTTCTCCTTCTAAATCGAGTACCGTTTCTATGGAAACGACAGGATTTTCTTTTGGGATACGGGTATATCTTTTCAGATGCACTATTCCTTCTTTACTGCAGCCCTCGCTCCCTCACATTGTCGTATTAGCTCAGAAATTGTGTCGCTACGAAATACTATGGGCTCTATGGCTTCTGCATCCAAATCGAGTAACGTTTGTATGGAAACGACAGGATTTTCTTTTCGGATACGAGTATCTCCTTTCCGATGCACTATTCCTTCTGTACTGCATCCCTCATTCCTCACATTGACGAATTAACACAGAAACTGTTTCGCTATGAAATACTATGGGTTCTATGACTCCTCCCTGTAAATCGAGTAACGTTGCAATGGAAACGACAGGTTTTTCGTTTGGGATACGGGTATATCCTTTCAGATGCACTATTCCTTCTTATCTGCATCTCTCGCTCCCTCATAATGACGAATAAACACAGAAATGGCGTCGCTATGAAATACTATGGGTTCTATGTCGTCTCCTTCTAAATCGAGTAACGTTTCTATGGAAACGACAGGATTTTCTTCTGGGATACGGGTATATCCTTTCAGATGCACTATTCCTTCTTTACCGCATCCCTCGTTCCTCACATTGACGAATTAACACAGAAACTGTGTCGCTATGAAATAGTATGGGTTCTATGACTTCTCCCTCTAAATCGAGTAACGTTGCTATGGAAACGACAGGTTTTTCTTTTGGGATACGTTTATATCCTTTCAGATGCAAAATTCCTTCTTTACTACATCCCTCGCTCCCTCACATTGTCGTATTAACACAGAAATTGCGTCGCTATGAAATACTATGTGCTCTATGGCTTCTCCGTCTAAATCGAGTAGCGTTGCTATGGAAACGACAGGTTTTTCTTTTGGGATACGGGTATATCCTTTCAGATGCACTATTACTTCTTAAATGCATCTCTCGCTCCCTCATAATGACGAATAAACACGGAAATCGCGTCGCTATGAAATACTATGGGTTCTATGACTTCTCCTTCTCAAATCTAGTAACGTTTCTATGGTACCGACAGGTTTTTCTTTCGGGATACGGGTATATCCTTTCAGATGCACTATTCCTTTTTTACTGCATCCCTCGTTCCTCACATTGACGAATTAACACAAATACTGTGTCGCTATGAAATACTATGGGTTCTATGACTTCTCCCTCTAGATCGAGTAACGCCGGCCGAAGTGGCCGTGCGGTTAAAGGCGCTGCAGTCTGGAACCGCAAGACCGCTACGGTCGCAGGTTCGAATCCTGCCTCGGGCATGAATGTTTGTGATGTCCTTAGGTTAGTTAGGTTTAACTAGTTCTAAGTTCTAGGGGACTAATGACCTCAGCAGTTGAGTCCCATAAGGCTCATAGCCATTTTAGATCGAGTAACGTTGCTAAGGAAAAGACAGCTTTTTCTTTTGGGATACGGGTATATCCTTTCAGATGCACTATTCCTTCTTAACTGCATCTCTCGCTCCCTCATAATGACGAATAAACAGAAATGGCGTCGATATGAAATACTATGGGTTCTATGACTTCTCCTTCTAAATCGAGTAACGTTTCTATAGAAACAACAGGATTTTCTTTTGGGGTACGGGTATATCCCTTCAGATGCACTATTCCTTCTTTACTGCATCCCTCGCTCCCTCATATTGTCGTATTAACACAGAAATTGCGTCGCTACGAAATACTATGGGCTCTATGGCTTCTCCATCTAAATCGAGTAACATTTCTATGGAAACGACAGGATTTTCTTTTGGGATACGAGTATCTCTTTTCCACTGCACTATTCCTGTTTTACTGCATCCCTCGTTCCTCACATTGACGAATGAACACAGAAACTGTGTCGCTATGAAATACTATGGGTTCTATGACTTCTCCCTCTAAATCGAGTAACGTTGCTATGGAATCGACAGGTTTTTCTTTTGGGATACGGGTATATCCTTTCAGATGCACTATTCTATCTTTACTGCATCTCTCGCTCTCTCATAATGACGAATAAACACAGAAATGGCGTCGCTATGAAATACTATGGGTTCTATGACTTCTCCTTCTAAATCGAGTAACGTTTCTATGGAAACGACAGGATTTTCTTTTGGGATACGGGTATATCCTTTCAGATACACTAATCCTTCTCTACTGCATCCCTCGCTCCCTCACATTGTCGTATTAACACAGAAATTGCGTCGCTACGAAATACTATGGGCTCTATGGCTTCTCCATCTAAATCGAGTGACATTTCTATGGAAACGACAGGATTTTCTCTTGTGATACGAGTATCTTTTTTCCGATGCACTATTCCCTCTTTACTGCATCCCTCGTTCCTCACATTGACGAATTAACACAGAATCTGTGTCGCTATGAAATACTATGGGTTCTATGACTTCTCCTTCTAAATCGAGTAACGTTTCTATGGAAACGACAGGATTTTCTTTTGGGATACGGGTATATCCTTTCAGATGCACCATTCCTTCTTTACTGCATCCCTCGCTCCCTCACATTGTCGTATTAACACAGAAATTGCGTCGCTACTAAATACTATGGGCTCTATGGCTTCTCCATCTAAATCGAGTAACGTTTCAATGGAAACGACAGGATTTCCTTTTGGGATACGAGTGTATCTATTCCGATGCACTATTCCTTCTTTACTGCATCCCTCGTTCCTTACATTGACGAATTAACACAGAAACTGTGTCGCTATGAAATACTATGGGTTCTATGACTTCTCCCTCTAAATCGAGTAACGTTGCTATGGAAACGACAGGTTTTTCTTTTGGGATACGGGTATATCCTTTCAGATGCACTATTCCTTCTTAACTGCATCTCTCGCTCCCTCATAATGACGAATAAACACAGAAATGGCGTCGCTATGAAATACTATGGGTTCTATGACTTCTCCTTCTAAATCGAGTAACGTTTCTATGGAAACGACAGGATTTTCTTTTGGGATACGGGTATATCCTTTCAGATGCACTATTCCTTCTTTACTGCATAACTCTCTCCCTCACATTGTCGTATTAACTCAGAAATTGCGTCGCCACGAAATACTATGGGCTCTATGGCTTCTCTATCTAAATCGAGTAACGTTTCTATGGAAACGACAGGATTTTCTTTTGGGATACGAGTATCTCTTTTCCGATGCACTATTCCTTCTTTACTGCATCCCTCGTTCCTCACATTGACGAATTAACACAGAATCTGTGTCGCTATGAAATACTATGGGTTCTATGCCTCCTCCCTCTAAATCGAGTAACGTTGCTATGGAAACGACAGGTTTTTCTTTTGGGATACGAGTATCTCTTTTCCGATGCACTATTCCTTCTTTACTGCAACCCTCGTTCCTCACATAGACGAATTAACACAGAAACTGTGTCGCTATGAAATACTATGTGTTCTATGACTTCTCCCTAAAAATCGAGCAACGTTGATATGGAAACGACAGGTTTTTCTTTTGGGATACGGGTATATCCTTTCAGATGCACTATTCCTCCTTAACTGCATCTCTCGCTCCCTCATAATGACGAATAAACACAGAAATGGCGTCGCTATGAAATACAATGGCTTCTATGACTTCTCCTTCTAAATCGAGTAACGTTTCTATGGAAACGACAGGATTTTCTTTTGGGATACGGGTATATCCTTTCAGATGCACTAATCCTTCTCTACTGCATCCCTCGCTCCCTCACATTGTCGTATTAACACAGAAATTGCGTCGCTACGAAATACTATGGGCTCTATGGCTTCTCCATCTAAATCGAGTGACATTTCTATGGAAACGACAGGATTTTCTCTTGTGATACGAGTATCTTTTTTCCGATGCACTATTCCTTCTTTACTGCATCCCGCGTTCCTCACATTGACGAATTAACACAGAAACTGTGACGCTATGAAATACTATGGGTTCTATGACTTCTCCCTCTACATCGAGTAACGTTGCTATGGAAACGACAGGTTTTTCTTTTGGGATACGGGTTTATCCTTTCAGATGCACTATTCCTTCTTAACTGCATCTCTCGCTCCCTCATAATGACGAATAAACACAGAAATGGCGTCGCTATGAAATACTATGGGTTCTATGACTTCTTCTTCTAAATCGAGTAACGTTTCTATTGAAACGACAGGATTTTCTTTTGGGATACGGGTATATCCTATCAGATGCACTATTCCTTCTTTACTACATCCCTCGCTCCCTCACATTGTCGTATTAACACAGAAATGGCGTCGCTACGAAATACTATGGGCTCTATGGCTTCTCCATCTAAATCGAGTAACGATTCAATGGAAACGACAGGATTTCCTTTTGGGATACGAGTGTATTTTTTCCGATGCACTATTCCTTCTTTACTGCATCCCTCGTTCCTCACATTGACGAATTATCACAGAAACTGTGTCGCTATGAAATACTATGGGTTCTATGACTTCTCCCTCTAAATCGAGTAACGTTGCTATGGAAACGACAGGTTTTTCTTTTGGGATACGGGTATATCCTTTCAGATGCACTATTCCTTCTTAACTGCATCTCTCGCTCCCTCATAATGACGAATAAACACAGAAATGGCGTCGCTATGAAATACTATGTGTTCTATGACTTCTCCTTCTAAATCGAGTACCGTTTCTATGGAAACGACAGGATTTTCTTTTGGGATACGGGTATATCTTTTCAGATGCACTATTCCTTCTTTACTGCAGCCCTCGCTCCCTCACATTGTCGTATTAGCTCAGAAATTGTGTCGCTACGAAATACTATGGGCTCTATGGCTTCTGCATCCAAATCGAGTAACGTTTGTATGGAAACGACAGGATTTTCTTTTCGGATACGAGTATCTCCTTTCCGATGCACTATTCCTTCTGTACTGCATCCCTCATTCCTCACATTGACGAATTAACACAGAAACTGTTTCGCTATGAAATACTATGGGTTCTATGACTCCTCCCTGTAAATCGAGTAACGTTGCAATGGAAACGACAGGTTTTTCGTTTGGGATACGGGTATATCCTTTCAGATGCACTATTCCTTCTTATCTGCATCTCTCGCTCCCTCATAATGACGAATAAACACAGAAATGGCGTCGCTATGAAATACTATGGGTTCTATGTCGTCTCCTTCTAAATCGAGTAACGTTTCTATGGAAACGACAGGATTTTCTTCTGGGATACGGGTATATCCTTTCAGATGCACTATTCCTTCTTTACCGCATCCCTCGTTCCTCACATTGACGAATTAACACAGAAACTGTGTCGCTATGAAATAGTATGGGTTCTATGACTTCTCCCTCTAAATCGAGTAACGTTGCTATGGAAACGACAGGTTTTTCTTTTGGGATACGTTTATATCCTTTCAGATGCAAAATTCCTTCTTTACTACATCCCTCGCTCCCTCACATTGTCGTATTAACACAGAAATTGCGTCGCTATGAAATACTATGTGCTCTATGGCTTCTCCGTCTAAATCGAGTAGCGTTGCTATGGAAACGACAGGTTTTTCTTTTGGGATACGGGTATATCCTTTCAGATGCACTATTACTTCTTAAATGCATCTCTCGCTCCCTCATAATGACGAATAAACACGGAAATCGCGTCGCTATGAAATACTATGGGTTCTATGACTTCTCCTTCTCAAATCTAGTAACGTTTCTATGGTACCGACAGGTTTTTCTTTCGGGATACGGGTATATCCTTTCAGATGCACTATTCCTTTTTTACTGCATCCCTCGTTCCTCACATTGACGAATTAACACAAATACTGTGTCGCTATGAAATACTATGGGTTCTATGACTTCTCCCTCTAGATCGAGTAACGCCGGCCGAAGTGGCCGTGCGGTTAAAGGCGCTGCAGTCTGGAACCGCAAGACCGCTACGGTCGCAGGTTCGAATCCTGCCTCGGGCATGAATGTTTGTGATGTCCTTAGGTTAGTTAGGTTTAACTAGTTCTAAGTTCTAGGGGACTAATGACCTCAGCAGTTGAGTCCCATAAGGCTCATAGCCATTTTAGATCGAGTAACGTTGCTAAGGAAAAGACAGCTTTTTCTTTTGGGATACGGGTATATCCTTTCAGATGCACTATTCCTTCTTAACTGCATCTCTCGCTCCCTCATAATGACGAATAAACAGAAATGGCGTCGATATGAAATACTATGGGTTCTATGACTTCTCCTTCTAAATCGAGTAACGTTTCTATAGAAACAACAGGATTTTCTTTTGGGGTACGGGTATATCCCTTCAGATGCACTATTCCTTCTTTACTGCATCCCTCGCTCCCTCATATTGTCGTATTAACACAGAAATTGCGTCGCTACGAAATACTATGGGCTCTATGGCTTCTCCATCTAAATCGAGTAACATTTCTATGGAAACGACAGGATTTTCTTTTGGGATACGAGTATCTCTTTTCCACTGCACTATTCCTGTTTTACTGCATCCCTCGTTCCTCACATTGACGAATGAACACAGAAACTGTGTCGCTATGAAATACTATGGGTTCTATGACTTCTCCCTCTAAATCGAGTAACGTTGCTATGGAATCGACAGGTTTTTCTTTTGGGATACGGGTATATCCTTTCAGATGCACTATTCTATCTTAACTGCATCTCTCGCTCTCTCATAATGACGAATAAACACAGAAATGGCGTCGCTATGAAATACTATGGGTTCTATGACTTCTCCTTCTAAATCGAGTAACGTTTCTATGGAAACGACAGGATTTTCTTTTGGGATACGGGTATATCCTTTCAGATACACTAATCCTTCTCTACTGCATCCCTCGCTCCCTCACATTGTCGTATTAACACAGAAATTGCGTCGCTACGAAATACTATGGGCTCTATGGCTTCTCCATCTAAATCGAGTGACATTTCTATGGAAACGACAGGATTTTCTCTTGTGATACGAGTATCTTTTTTCCGATGCACTATTCCCTCTTTACTGCATCCCTCGTTCCTCACATTGACGAATTAACACAGAATCTGTGTCGCTATGAAATACTATGGGTTCTATGACTTCTCCTTCTAAATCGAGTAACGTTTCTATGGAAACGACAGGATTTTCTTTTGGGATACGGGTATATCCTTTCAGATGCACCATTCCTTCTTTACTGCATCCCTCGCTCCCTCACATTGTCGTATTAACACAGAAATTGCGTCGCTACGAAATACTATGGGCTCTATGGCTTCTCCATCTAAATCGAGTAACGTTTCAATGGAAACGACAGGATTTCCTTTTGGGATACGAGTGTATCTATTCCGATGCACTATTCCTTCTTTACTGCATCCCTCGTTCCTTACATTGACGAATTAACACAGAAACTGTGTCGCTATGAAATACTATGGGTTCTATGACTTCTCCCTCTAAATCGAGTAACGTTGCTATGGAAACGACAGGTTTTTCTTTTGGGATACGGGTATATCCTTTCAGATGCACTATTCCTTCTTAACTGCATCTCTCGCTCCCTCATAATGACGAATAAACACAGAAATGGCGTCGCTATGAAATACTATGGGTTCTATGACTTCTCCTTCTAAATCGAGTAACGTTTCTATGGAAACGACAGGATTTTCTTTTGGGATACGGGTATATCCTTTCAGATGCACTATTCCTTCTTTACTGCATAACTCTCTCCCTCACATTGTCGTATTAACTCAGAAATTGCGTCGCCACGAAATACTATGGGCTCTATGGCTTCTCTATCTAAATCGAGTAACGTTTCTATGGAAACGACAGGATTTTCTTTTGGGATACGAGTATCTCTTTTCCGATGCACTATTCCTTCTTTACTGCATCCCTCGTTCCTCACATTGACGAATTAACACAGAATCTGTGTCGCTATGAAATACTATGGGTTCTATGCCTCCTCCCTCTAAATCGAGTAACGTTGCTATGGAAACGACAGGTTTTTCTTTTGGGATACGAGTATCTCTTTTCCGATGCACTATTCCTTCTTTACTGCAACCCTCGTTCCTCACATAGACGAATTAACACAGAAACTGTGTCGCTATGAAATACTATGTGTTCTATGACTTCTCCCTAAAAATCGAGCAACGTTGATATGGAAACGACAGGTTTTTCTTTTGGGATACGGGTATATCCTTTCAGATGCACTATTCCTCCTTAACTGCATCTCTCGCTCCCTCATAATGACGAATAAACACAGAAATGGCGTCGCTATGAAATACTATGGGTTCTATGACTTCTCCTTCTAAATCGAGTAACGTTTCTATGGAAACGACAGGATTTTCTTTTGGGATACGTGTATATCCTTTCAGATGCACTAGTCCTTCTTTACTGCATCCCTCGCTCCCTCACAATGTCGTATTAACACAGAAATTGCGTCGCTACGTAATACTATGGGCTCTATGGCTTCTCCATCTAAATCGAGTAACATTTCTACGGAAACGATAGGATTTTCTTTTGGGATACGAGTATCTCTTTTCCGATGCACTATTCCTTCCTTACTGCATCCCTCGTTACTCACATTGACGAATAAACACAGAAACTGTGTCGCTATGAAATCCTATGGGTTCTTTGACTTCTCCCTCTAAATTGAGTAACGTTGCTATGGAAACGACAGGTTTTCCTTTTGGGATACGGGTATATCCTTTTAGTTGCACTATTCCTTCTTAACTGCATCTCTCGCTCCCTCATAATGACGAATAAACACAGAAATGGCGTCGCTATGAAATACTATGGGTTCTATGACTTCTCCTTCTAAATTCGAGTAACGTTTCTACGGAAACGACAGGATGTTCTTTTGGGATATGGGTATATCCTTTCAGATGCACTATTCCATCTTTACTGCATCCTTCGTTCCTCACATTGACGAATTAACACAGAAACTGTGTCGCTATGAAATACTATGGGTTCTATGACTTCTCCCTCTAAATCGAGTAACGTTGGTATGGAAACGACAGGTTTTTATTTTGGGATACGGGTGTATCTTTTCAGATGCACTATTCCTTGTTAACTGCATCTCTCGCTCCCTCATAATGACGAATAAACACAGAAATGGCGTCTCTATGAATTACAATGGCTTCTATGACTTCTCCTTCTAAATCGAGTAACGTTTCTATGGAAACGACAGGATTTTCTTTTGGGATACGGGTATATCCTTTCAGATGCACTATTCCTTCTTTACTGCATCCCTCGCTCCCTCACATTGACGTATTAACACAGAAATTGCGTCGCTACGAAATACTATGGGCTCTATGGCTTCTCCATCTAAATCGAGTAACGTTTCTATGGAAACGACAGGATTTTCTTTTGGGATACGAGTATCTTTTTTCCGACGCACTATTCCTTCTTTACTGCATCCCTCGATACTCACATTCACAAATTAACACAGAAACTGTGTCGCTATGAAACACTATGGGTTCCATGACTTCTCCCTCTAAATCGAGTAACGTTGCTATGGAAACGACAGGTTTTCCTTTTGGGATACGGGTATATCCTTTCAGATGCACTACTTCTTCTTAACTGCATCTCTCGCTCCCTCATAATGACGAATAAACACAGAAAAGGCGTCGCTATGAAATACTATGGGTTCTATGACTTCTCCTTCTAATTCGAGTAACGTTTCTATGGAAACGACAGGATTTTCTTTAGGGATATGGGTTTATTCTTTCAAATGCACTATTCCTTCTTTACTGCATCCCTCGTTCCTTACATTGTCGAATTAACACAGAAACTGTGTCGCTATGAAATACTGTGGGTTCTATGACTTCTCCGACTAAATCGAGTAACGTTGCTATGGAAACGACAGGTTTTTCTTTTGGGATTCGGGTATATCCTTTCAGATGCAGTATTCCTTCTTAACTGCATCTCTCGCTCCCTCATAATGACGAATAAACACAGAAATGGCGTCGCTATGAAGTACTATGGGTTCTATGACTTCTCCCTCTAAATCAAGTAACGTTTCTATGGAAGCGACAGGATTTTCTTTAGGGACACGGGTATATCCTTTCAGATGCACTATTCCTTTATAACTGCATCTCTCGCTTCTTCATAATGACGAATATACACAGAAATGGCGTCGCTATGAAATACTATGGGTTCTATGACTTCTCCTTCTGAATCGAGTTACGTTTCTATGGAAACGACAGGATTATCGTTTGGGATACGGGTATATCCTTTCAGATGCACTATTCCTTCTTTACTGCATCCCTCGTTCCTCACATTGACGAATTAACTCAGAAACTGTGTCCCTATGAAATACTATGGGTTCTATGATTTCTCCCTCTAAATCGAGTAACGTTGCTATGGAAACGACAGGTTTTTCTTTTGGGATACGGGTATATCCTTTCAGATGCACTATTCCTTCTTAACTGCACCTCTCGCTCCCTCATAATGACGAATAAACACAGAAATGGCGTCGCTATGAAATACTATGGGTTCTATGACTTCTCCTTCTAAATCAAGTAACGTTTCTATGGAAACGACAGAATTTTCTTCTGGGATACGTGTATATCCTTTCAGATGTACTATTCCTTCTTTACTGCATCCCTCGCTCCCTCACACTGTCGTATTAACACAGAAATTACGTCGTTACGAAATACTATGGGCTCTATGGCTTCTCCCACTAAATCGAGAAAAGTCTCTATTGAAACGACAGGATTTTCTTTTGGAGTACGAGTATGTCCTTTCCGATGCACTATTCCTTCTTAACTGCATCTCTCGCTCCCTCATTATGACGAATAAACACAGAAATGGCGTCGCTATGAAATACTATGGGTTCTATGACTTCTCCTTCTAAATCGAGTAACGTTTCTATGGAAACGACAGGATATTCCTTTGGGATACGGGTATATCTTTTCAGATGCACTATTCCTTCTTTACTGCATCCCTCGCTCCCTCACATTGTCGTATTAACACAGAAATTGCGTCGCCACGAAATACTATGGGCTCTATGGCCTCTCCATCTAAATCGAGTAACATTTCTATGGAAACAACAAGATTTTCTTTTGGAGTTCGAGTATCTCCTTTCCGATGCACTATTCCTTCTTAACTGCATCTCTAGCTCCCTCATAATGACGAATAAACACAGAATTGGCGTCGCTATGAAATACTATGGGTTCTATGACTTCTCCTTCTAAATCGAGTAACGTTTCTATGGAAATGAAAGGATTTTCTTTTGGGATACGGGTATATCCCTTCAGATGCACTATTCCTTCTTTACTGCATCCCTCGCTCCCTCACATTGTCGTATTGACACAGAAATTGAGTCGCTACGAAATACTATGGGCTCTATGGCTTCTCCCTCTAAATCGAGAAACGTATCTCTTGAAACGACAGGATTATCTTTTGGAGTACGAGTATCTCCTTTCCGATGCACTATTCCTTCTTAACTGCATCTCTCGCTCCCTCATAATGACGAATATACACAGAAATGGCGTCGCGATGAAATACTATGGGTTCTATGACTTCTCCTTCTAAATCGAGTTACGTTTCCATGGAAACGACAGGATTTTCTTTTGGGATACGGGTATATCTTTTCAGATGCACTATTCCTTCTTTACTGCATCCCTCGTTCCTCACATTGACGAATTAACACAGAAACTGTGCCGCTATGAATTACTATGGGTTCTATGACTTCTCCCTCTAAATCGAGTAACGTTGCTATGGAAACGACAGGTTTTTCTTTTGGGATACGGGTATATCCATTCAGATGCACTATTCTTTCTTAACTGCATCTCTCGCTCCCTCATAATGGCGAATAATCACTGAAATGGTGTCGCTATGAAATACTATGGGCTCTATGGCTTCTCCATCTAAATCGAGTAACGTTTCTATGGAAACGACAGCATTTTCTTTTGGGTTACGAGTATCACTTTTCCGATGAACTATTCCTTCTTTACTGCATCCCTCGTTCCTCACATTGACGAATTAACACAGAAACTGTGTCGCTATGAAATACTGTGGGTTCTATGACTTCCCCCTCTAAATCGAGTAACGTTGCTATAGAAACGACAGGTTCTCCTTTTGGGATACGGGTATATCCTTTCAGATGCACTATTCCTTCTTAACTGCATCTCTCGCTCCCTCATAATGACGAATAAACACAGAAAAGGCGTCGCTATGAAATACTATGGGTTCTATGACTTCTCCTTCTAGATCGAGTAACGTTTCTATGGAACGACAGGATTTTCTTTTGGGATACGGGTATATCCTTTCAGATGCACTATTCCTTCTTTTTTGCATCCCTCGCTCCCTCACATTGTCGTATTAACACAGAAATTGCGTCGCTACGAAATACTATGGGCTCTATGGCTTCTCCATCTAAATCGAGTAACGTTTCTATGGAAACGACAGGATTTTCATTTGGGATCCGAGTATCTCTTTTCCGATGCACTATTCCTTCTTTACTGCATCCCTCGTTCCTCACATTGACGAATTAACACAGAAACAGTGTCGCTATGAAATACTATGGGTTCTATGACTTCTCCCTCTAAATCGAGTAACGTTGCTATGGAAACGACAGGTTTTTCTTTTGGGATACGGGTATATCCTTTCAGATGCACTATTCCTTGTTAACTGCATCTCTCGCTCCCTCATAATAACGAATAAACACAGATTTGGCGTCGCTATGAAATACTATGGGTTCTATGACTTCTCCTTCTAAATCGAGTTACGTTTCTATGGAAACGACAGGGTTTTCTTTTGGGATACGGGTATATCTTTTCAGATGCACTATTCCTTCTTTACTGCATCCCTCGTTCCTCACATTGACGAATTAACACAGAAACTGTGTCGCTATGACAAACTGTGGGTTCTATGACTTCCCCCTCTAAATCGAGTAACGTTGCTATAGAAACGACAGGTTATCCTTTTGGGATACGGGTATATCCTTTCAGATGCACTATTCCTTCTTAACTGCATCTCTCGCTCCCTCATAATGACGAATAAACACAGAAAAGGCGTCGCTATGAAATACTATGGGTTCTATGACTTCTCCTTCTAGATCGAGTAACGTTTCTATGGAAACGACAGGATTTTCTTTTGGGATACGGGTATATCCTTTCAGATGCCCTATTCCTTCTTTACTGCATCCCTCGTTCCTCACATTGACGAATTAACACAGAAACTGTGTCGCAATGAAATACTATGGGTTCTATGACTTCTCCCTCTAAATCGAGTAATGTTGCTATGGAAACGACAGGTTTTTCTTTTGGGATACGGCTATATCCTTTCAGATGCACTATTCCATCTTAACCGCATCTCTCGCTCCCTAATAATGACGAATAAACACAGAAATGGCGTCGATATGAAATACTATGGGTTCTATCGCTTCTCCCTCTAAATCGAGAAACGTTTCTATTGAAACGACAGGATTTTCCTTTGGAGTACGAGTATCTCCTTTCCGATGCAGTATTCCTTCTTAACTGCAGCTCTCGCTCCCTCATAATGACGAATAAACACAGAAATGGTGTCGCTATGAAATACTATGGGTTCTATGACTTCTCCTTCTAAATCGAGTAACGCTTCTATGGAAACGACAGGATTTTCTTTTGGGATACGGGTATATCCTTTCAGATGCACTATTCCATCTTTACTGCATTCCTCGTTCCTCACATTGACGAATTAACACAGAAACTGTGTCGTTATGAAATACTATGGGTTCTATGACTTCTCCTTCTAAATCGAGCAGCGTTTCTATGGAAACGACAGGATTTTCTTTTGGGATACGGGTATATCCTTTCAGATGCACTATACCTTCTTTACTGCATCCCTCGCTCCCTCACATTGTCGTATTAACACAGAAATTGCGTCGCTACGAAATACTATGGGCTATATGGCTTCTCCATCTAAATCGTGTAACACTTCTATGGAAACGACAGGCTTATTTTTGGGATACGAGTATCTCTTTTCCGATGCACTATTCCTTCTTAACTGCATACCTCGTTCCTCACATTGACGAATTAACACAGAAACTGTGTCGCAATGAAATACTTTGGGTTCTATGACTTCTCCCTCTAAATCGAGTAACGTTGCTATGGAAACGACAGGTTTTTCTTTTGGGATACGGGTATATCCTTTCAGATGCTCTATTCCTTCTTAACTGCATCTCTCGCTCCCTCATAATGACGAATAAACGCAGAAATGGCGTCGCTATGAAATACTATGGGTTCTATGACTTCTCCTTTTAAATCGAGTAACGTTTCTATGGAAACGACAGGATTTTCTTTTGGGATACGGGTATATCCTTTCAGATGCACTATTCCTTCTTTACTGTATCCCTCACTCCCTCACATTGTCGTATTAACACAGAAATTGCGTCGCTACGAAATACTATGGGCTCTATGGCTTCTCCATCTAAATCGAGTAACGTTTCTATGGAAACGACAGCATTTTCTTTTGGGTTACGAGTATCTCTTTTCCGATGAACTATTCCTTCTTTACTGCATCCCTCGTTCCTCACATTGACGAATTAACACAGATACTGTGTCGCTATGAAATACTGTGGGTTCTATGACTTCCCCCTCTAAATCGAGTAACGTTGCTATAGAAACGACAGGTTTTCCTTTTGGGATACGGGTATATCCTTTCAGATGCACTATTCCTTCTTAACTGCATCTCTCGCTCCCTCATAATGACGAATAAACACAGAAAAGGCGTCGCTATGAAATACTATGGGTTCTATGACTTCTCCTTCTAGATCGAGTAAAGTTTCTATGGAAACGACAGGATTTTCTTTTGGGATACGGGTATATCCTTTCAGATGCACTATTCCTTCTTTACTGTATCCCTCACTCCCTCACATTGTCGTATTAACACAGGAATTGCGTCGCTACGAAATACTATGGGCTCTATGGCTTCTCCATCTAAATCGAGTAACGTTTCTATGGAAACGACAGGATTTTCTTTTGGGTTACGAGTATCTCTTTTCCGATGAACTATTCCTTCTTTACTGCATCCCTCGTTCCTCACATTGACGAATTAACACAGATACTGTGTCGCTATGAAATACTGTGGGTTCTATGACTTCCCCCTCTAAATCGAGTAACGTTGCTATAGAAACGACAGGTTTTCCTTTTGGGATACGGGTATATCCTATCAGATGCACTATTCCTTCTTAACTGCATCTCTCGCTCCCTAATAATGACGAATAAACACAGAAATGGCGTCGATATGAAATACTATGGGTTCTATCGCTTCTCCCTCTAAATCGAGAAACGTTTCTATTGAAACGACAGGATTTTCCTTTGGAGTACGAGTATCTCCTTTCCGATGCAGTATTCCTTCTTAACTGCATCTCTCGCTCCCTCATTATGACGAATAAACACAGAAATGGTGTCGCTATGAAATACTATGGGTTCTATGACTTCTCCTTCCAAATCGAGTAACGCTTCTATGGAAACGACAGGATTTTCTTTTGGGATACGGGTATATGCTTTCAGATGCACTATTCCATCTTTACTGCATTCCTCGTTACTCACATTGACGAATTAACACAGAAACTGTGTCGTTATGAAATACTATGGGTTCTATGACTTCTCCTTCTAAATCGAGTAGCGTTTCTATGGAAACGACAGGATTTTCTTTTGGGATACGGGTATATCCTTTCAAATGCACTATTCCTTCTTTACTGCATCCCTCGCTCCCTCACATTGTCGTATTAACACAGAAATTGCGTCGCTACGAAATACTATGGGCTATATGGCTTCTCCATCTAAATCGAGTAACTTTTCTATGGAAACGACAGGCTTATTTTTGGGATACGAGTATCTCTTTTCCGATGCACTATTCCTTCTTTACTGCATACCTCGTTCCTCACATTGACGAATTAACACAGAACCTGTGTCGCAATGAAATACTATGGGTTCTATGACTTCTCCCTCCAAATCGAGTAACGTTGCTATGGAAACGACAGGTTTTTCTTTTGGGATACGGGTATATCCTTTCAGATGCACTATTCCTTCTTAACTGCATCTCTCGCTCCCTCATAATGACGAATAAACACAGAAATGGTGTCGCTATGAAATACTATGGGTTCTATGACTTCTCCTTCTAAGTCGAGTAACGTTTCTATGGAAACAACAGGATTTCCTTTTGGGATACGGGTATATCCTTTCAGATGCACTATTCCTTCTTTACTGCATCCCTCGCTCCCTCACATTGTCGTATTAACACAGAAATTGCGTCGATACGATATACTATGGGCTCTATGGCTTCTCCCACTAAATCGAGAAAAGTTTCTATTGAAACGACAGGATTTTCTTTTGGAGTACGAGTATCTCCTTTCCGATGCACTATTCCTTCGTAACTGCATCTCTCGCTCCCTCATAATGACGAATAAACACAGAAATGGCGTCGCTATGAAATACTATGGGTTCTATGACTTCTCCTTGTAAATCGAGTAACATTTCTATGGAAACGACAGGATTTTCTTTTGGGATACGGGTATATCTTTTCAGATGCACTATTCCTTCCTTACTGCATCCCTCGCTCCCTCACATTGTCGTATTAACACAGAAATTGCGTCCCCACGAAATACTATGGGCTCTATGGCCTCTCCATCTAAATCGAGTAACATTTCTATGGAAACGACAGGATTTTCTTTTGGAGTACGAATATATCCTTTCCGATACACTATTCCTTCTTAACTGCATCTCTCGCTCCCTCATAATGACGAATAAACACAGAAATGGCGTCGCTATGAAATACTATGGGTTCTATGACTTCTCCTTCTTAATCGAGTAACGTTTCTATGGAAACGACAGGATTTTCTTTTGGGATACGGGTATATCCTTTCAGATGCACTATTCCTTCTTTACTGCATCCCTCGCTCCCTCACATTGTCGTTTTAACACAGAAACTGTGTCGCTATGAACTACTATGAGTACTATGACTTCACCCTCTAAATCGAGTAACGTTGCTATGGAAACGATAGGTTTTTCTTTTGGGATACGGGTATATACTTTCAGATGCTCTATTCCTTCTTAACTGCATCTCTCGCTCCCTCATAATGACGAATAAACGCAGAAATGGCGTCGCTATGAAATACTATGGGTTCTATGACTTCTCCTTTTAAATCGAGTAACGTTTCTATGGAATCGACAGGATTTTCTTTTGGGATACGGGTATATCCTTTCAGATGCACTATTCCTTCTTTACTGTATCCCTCGCTCCCTCACATTGTCGTATTAACACAGAAATTGCGTCGCTACGAAATACTATGGGCTCTATGGCTTCTCCATCTAAATCGAGTAACGTTTCTATGGAAACGACAGCATTTTCTTTTGGGTTACGAGTATCTCTTTTCCGATGAACTATTCCTTCTTTACTGCATCCCTCGTTCCTCACATTGACGAATTAACACAGATACTGTGTCGCTATGAAATACTGTGGGTTCTATGACTTCCCCCTCTAAATCGAGTAACGTTGCTATAGAAACGACAGGTTTTCCTTTTGGGATACGGGTATATCCTTTCAGATGCACTATTCCTTCTTAACTGCATCTCTCGCTCCCTCATAATGACGAATAAACACAGAAAAGGCGTCGCTATGAAATACTATGGGTTCTATGACTTCTCCTTCTAGATCGAGTAAAGTTTCTATGGAAACGACAGGATTTTCTTTTGGGATACGGGTATATCCTTTCAGATGCACTATTCCTTCTTTACTGTATCCCTCACTCCCTCACATTGTCGTATTAACACAGGAATTGCGTCGCTACGAAATACTATGGGCTCTATGGCTTCTCCATCTAAATCGAGTAACGTTTCTATGGAAACGACAGGATTTTCTTTTGGGTTACGAGTATCTCTTTTCCGATGAACTATTCCTTCTTTACTGCATCCCTCGTTCCTCACATTGACGAATTAACACAGATACTGTGTCGCTATGAAATACTGTGGGTTCTATGACTTCCCCCTCTAAATCGAGTAACGTTGCTATAGAAACGACAGGTTTTCCTTTTGGGATACGGGTATATCCTATCAGATGCACTATTCCTTCTTAACTGCATCTCTCGCTCCCTAATAATGACGAATAAACACAGAAATGGCGTCGATATGAAATACTATGGGTTCTATCGCTTCTCCCTCTAAATCGAGAAACGTTTCTATTGAAACGACAGGATTTTCCTTTGGAGTACGAGTATCTCCTTTCCGATGCAGTATTCCTTCTTAACTGCATCTCTCGCTCCCTCATTATGACGAATAAACACAGAAATGGTGTCGCTATGAAATACTATGGGTTCTATGACTTCTTCTTCCAAATCGAGTAACGCTTCTATGGAAACGACAGGATTTTCTTTTGGGATACGGGTATATGCTTTCAGATGCACTATTCCATCTTTACTGCATTCCTCGTTACTCACATTGACGAATTAACACAGAAACTGTGTCGTTATGAAATACTATGGGTTCTATGACTTCTCCTTCTAAATCGAGTAGCGTTTCTATGGAAACGACAGGATTTTCTTTTGGGATACGGGTATATCCTTTCAAATGCACTATTCCTTCTTTACTGCATCCCTCGCTCCCTCACATTGTCGTATTAACACAGAAATTGCGTCGCTACGAAATACTATGGGCTATATGGCTTCTCCATCTAAATCGAGTAACTTTTCTATGGAAACGACAGGCTTATTTTTGGGATACGAGTATCTCTTTTCCGATGCACTATTCCTTCTTTACTGCATACCTCGTTCCTCACATTGACGAATTAACACAGAACCTGTGTCGCAATGAAATACTATGGGTTCTATGACTTCTCCCTCCAAATCGAGTAACGTTGCTATGGAAACGACAGGTTTTTCTTTTGGGATACGGGTATATCCTTTCAGATGCACTATTCCTTCTTAACTGCATCTCTCGCTCCCTCATAATGACGAATAAACACAGAAATGGTGTCGCTATGAAATACTATGGGTTCTATGACTTCTCCTTCTAAGTCGAGTAACGTTTCTATGGAAACAACAGGATTTCCTTTTGGGATACGGGTATATCCTTTCAGATGCACTATTCCTTCTTTACTGCATCCCTCGCTCCCTCACATTGTCGTATTAACACAGAAATTGCGTCGATACGATATACTATGGGCTCTATGGCTTCTCCCACTAAATCGAGAAAAGTTTCTATTGAAACGACAGGATTTTCTTTTGGAGTACGAGTATCTCCTTTCCGATGCACTATTCCTTCGTAACTGCATCTCTCGCTCCCTCATAATGACGAATAAACACAGAAATGGCGTCGCTATGAAATACTATGGGTTCTATGACTTCTCCTTGTAAATCGAGTAACATTTCTATGGAAACGACAGGATTTTCTTTTGGGATACGGGTATATCTTTTCAGATGCACTATTCCTTCCTTACTGCATCCCTCGCTCCCTCACATTGTCGTATTAACACAGAAATTGCGTCCCCACGAAATACTATGGGCTCTATGGCCTCTCCATCTAAATCGAGTAACATTTCTATGGAAACGACAGGATTTTCTTTTGGAGTACGAATATATCCTTTCCGATACACTATTCCTTCTTAACTCCATCTCTCGCTCCCTCATAATGACGAATAAACACAGAAATGGCGTCGCTATGAAATACTATGGGTTCTATGACTTCTCCTTCTTAATCGAGTAACGTTTCTATGGAAACGACAGGATTTTCTTTTGGGATACGGGTATATCCTTTCAGATGCACTATTCCTTCTTTACTGCATCCCTCGCTCCCTCACATTGTCGTTTTAACACAGAAACTGTGTCGCTATGAACTACTATGAGTACTATGACTTCACCCTCTAAATCGAGTAACGTTGCTATGGAAACGATAGGTTTTTCTTTTGGGATACGGGTATATACTTTCAGATGCTCTATTCCTTCTTAACTGCATCTCTCGCTCCCTCATAATGACGAATAAACGCAGAAATGGCGTCGCTATGAAATACTATGGGTTCTATGACTTCTCCTTTTAAATCGAGTAACGTTTCTATGGAATCGACAGGATTTTCTTTTGGGATACGGGTATATCCTTTCAGATGCACTATTCCTTCTTTACTGTATCCCTCGCTCCCTCACATTGTCGTATTAACACAGAAATTGCGTCGCTACGAAATACTATGGGCTCTATGGCTTCTCCATCTAAATCGAGTAACGTTTCTATGGAAACGACAGCATTTTCTTTTGGGTTACGAGTATCTCTTTTCCGATGAACTATTCCTTCTTTACTGCATCCCTCGTTCCTCACATTGACGAATTAACACAGAAACTGTGTCGCTATGAAATACTGTGGGTTCTATGACTTCCCCCTCTAAATCGAGTAACGTTGCTATAGAGACGACAGGTTTTCCTTTTGGGATACGGGTATATCCTTTCAGATGCACTATTCCTTCTTAACTGCATCTCTCGCTCCCTCATAATGTCGAATTAACACAGAAAAGGCGTCGCTATGAAATACTATGGGTTCTATGACTTCTCCTTCTAGATCGAGTAACTTTTCTATGGAAACGACAGGATTTTCTTTTGGGATACGGGTATATCCTTTCAGATGCCCTATTCCTTCTTTACTGCATCCCTCGTTCCTCACATTGACGAATTAACACAGAAACTGTGTCGCTATGAAATACTATGGGTTCTATGACTTCTCCCTCTAAATCGAGTAACGTTGCTATGGAAACGACAGGTTTTTCTTTTGGGATACGGGTATATCCTTTCAGATGCACTATTCCTTCTTAACTGCATCTCTCGCTCCCTAATAATGACGAATAAACACAGAAATGGCGTCGATATGAAATACTATGGGTTCTATCGCTTCTCCCTCTAAATCGAGAAACGTTTCTATTGAAACGACAGGATTTTCCTTTGGAGTACGAGTATCTCCTTTCCGATGCACTATTCCTTCTTAACTGCATCTCTCGCTCCCTCATAATGACGAATAAACACAGAAATGGTGTCGCTATGAAATACTATGGGTTCTATGACTTCTCCTTCTAAATCGAGTAACGCTTCTATGGAAACGACAGGATTTTCTTTTGGGATACGGGTATATCCTTTCAGATGCCCTATTCCTTCTTTACTGCATCCCTCGTTCCTCACATTGACGAATTAACACAGAAACTGTGTCGTTATGAAATACTATGGGTTCTATGACTTCTCCTTCTAAAGCGAGTAGCATTTCTATGGAAACGACAGGATTTTCTTTTGGGATACGGGTATATCCTTACAGATGCACTATTCCTTCTTTACTGCATAACTCGCTCCCTCACATTGTCGTATTAACACAGAATTTGCGTCGCTACGAAATACTATGGGCTATATGGCTTCTCCATCTAAATCGAGTTACATTTCTATGGAAACGACAGGCTTATTTTTGGGATACGAGTACCTCTTTTGCGATGCACTATTCCTTCTTTACTGCATACCTCGTTCCTCACATTGACGAATTAACACAGAAACTGTGTCGCAATGAAATACTATGGGTTCTATGACTTCTCCCTCCAAATCGAGTAACGTTGCTATGGAAACGACAGGTTTTTCTTTTGGGATACGGGTATATCCTTTCAGATGCACTATTCCTTCTTAACTGCATCTCTCGCTCCCTCATAATGACGAATAAACACAGAAATGGGGTCGCTAAGAATTACTATGGGTTCTATGACTTCTCCTTCTAAGTCGAGTAACGTTTCTATGGAAACGACAGGATTTCCTTTTGGGATACGGGTATATCCTTTCAGATGCACTATTCCTTCTTTACTGCATCCCTCGCTCCCTCACATTGTCGTATTAACACAGAAATTGCGTCGTTACAATATACTATGGGCTCTATGGCTTCTCCCACTAAATCGAGAAAAGTTTCTATTGAAACGACAGGATTTTCTTTTGGAGTACGAGTATCTCCTTTCCGATGCACTATTCCTTCGTAACTGCATCTCTCGCTCCCTCATAATGACGAATAAACACAGAAATGGCGTCGCTATGAAATACTATGGGTTCTATGACTTCTCCTTGTAAATCGAGTAACGTTTCTATGGAAACGACAGGATTTTCTTTTGGGATACGGGTATATCTTTTCAGATGCACTATTCCTTCTTTACTGCATCCCTCTTTCCTCACATTGACGAATTAACACAGAAACTGTGTCGCTATGAATTACTATGGGTTCTATGACTTCTCCCTCTAAATCGAGTAACGTAGCTATGGAAACGTCAGGTTTTTCTTTTGGGATACGGGTATATCCTTTCAGATGCACTATTCCTTCATAACTGCATCTCTCGCTCCCTCATAATGACGAATAATCACTGAAATGGTGTCGCTATGAAATACTATGAGTTCTATGACTTATCATTCTAAATCGAGTAACGTTTCTATGGAAACGACAGGATTTTCTTTTGGGATACGGGTATATCTTTTCAGATGCACTATTCCTTCTTTACTGACTCCCTCGCTCCCTCACATTGTCATATTAACACAGAAATTGCGTCGCCACGAAATACTATGGGCTCTATGTCCTCTCAATCTAAATCGAGTAACATTTCTATGGAAACGACAGGATTTTCTTTTCGAGTACGAGTATCTCCTTTCCGATACACTATTCCTTCTTAACTGCATCTCTCGCTCCCTCATAATGACGAATAAACACAGAAATGGCGTCGCTATGAAATACTATGGGTTCTATGACTTCTCCTTCTAAATCGAGTAACGTTTCTATGGAAGGATACGGGTATATCCTTTCAGATGCACTGTTCCTTCTTTACTGCATCCCTCGCTCCCTCACATTGTCGTATTAACACAGAAATTGCGTCGCTACGAAATACTATGGGCTCTATCGCTTCTCCCTCTAAATCGAGAAACGTTTCTATTGAAACTACAGGATTTTCTTTTGGAGTACGAGTATCTCCTTTCCGATACACTATTCCTTCTTAACTGCATCTCTCGCTCCCTCATAATGACGAATAAACACAGAAATGGCGTCGCTATGAAATACTATGGGTTCTCTGACTTCTCCTTCTAAATCGAGTAACGTTTCTATGGAAACGACAGGATTTTCTATTGGGATACGGGTATATCTTTTCAGATGCACTATTCCTTCTTTACTGCATCCCTCGTTCCTCACATTGACGAATTAACACAGAAACTGTGTCGCTCTGAAATACTATGGGTTCTATGACTTCTCCCTCTAAATCGAGTAACGTTGCTATGGAAACGACAGGTTTTTCTTTTGGGATACGGGTATATCCTTTCAGATGCTCTATTCCTTCTTAACTGCATCTCTCGCTCCCTCATAATGACGAATAAACGCAGAAATGGCGTCGCTATGAAATACTATGGGTTCTATGACTTCTCCTTCTAAATCGAGTTACGTTTCTATGGAAAGACAGGATTTTCTTTTGGGATACGGGTATATCTTTTCAGATGCACTATTCCTTCTTTACTGCATCCCTCGTTCCTCACATTGACGAATTAACACAGAAACTGTGTCGCTATGAATTACTATGGGTTCTATGACTTCTCCCTCTAAATCGAGTAACGTAGCTATGGAGACGTCAGGTTTTTCTTTTGGGATACGGTATATTCTTTCAGATGCACTATTTTTTCATAACTGCATCTCTCGCTCCCTCATAATGACGAATAATCACTGAAATGGTGTCGCTATGAAATACTATGGGTTCTATGACTTCTCATTCTAAATCGAGTAACGTTTCTATGGAAACGACAGGATTTTCTTTTGGGATACGGGAATATCCATTTCAATTGCACTATTCCTTCTTTACTGCATCCCTCGCTCCCTCACATTGTCGTATTAACATAGAAATTGCGTCGCTACGAAATACTATGGGCTCTATCGCTTCTCCCTCTAAATCGAGAATCGTTTCTATTGAAACGAAAGGATTTTCTTTTGGAGTACGAGTATCTCCTTTCCGATGCACTATTCCTTCTTAACTGCATCTCTCGCTCCCTCATAATGACGAATAAACACAGAAATGGTGTCGCTATGAAATACTATGGGTTCTATGACTTCTCCTTCTAAATCGAGTAACGCTTCAATGGAAACGACAGGATTTTCTTTTGGGATACGGGTATATCCTTTCAGATGCACTATTCCTTCTTTACTGCATCCCTCGTTCCTCACATTGACGAATTAACACAGAAACTGTGTCGCTATGAAATACTATGGGTTCTATGACTTCTCCTTCTAAATGGAGTAACGTTTCTATGGAAACGACAGGATTTTCTTTTGGGATACGGGTATATCCTTTCAGATGCACTATTCCTTCTTTACTGCATCCCTCGCTCCCTCACATTGTCGTATTAACACAGAAATTGCGTCGCTACGAAATACTATGAGCTATATGGCTTCTCCATCTAAATCGAGTTACATTTCTATGGAAACGACAGGCTTATTTTTGGGATACGAGTATCTCTTTTCCGATGCACTATTCCTTCTTTACTGCATACCTCGTTCCTCACATTGACGAATTAACACAGAAACTGTGTCGCAATGAAATACTATGGGTTCTATGACTTCTCCTTCAAAATCGAGTAACGTTTCTATGGAAACGACAGGACTTTCTTTTGGGATACGGGTATATCCTTTCAGACGCACTATTCCTTCTTAACTGCATCTCTCGCTCCCTCATAATGACGAATAAACACAGAAATGGCGTCGCTATGAAATACTATGGGTTCTATGACTTCTCCTTCTAAGTCGAGTAACGTTTCTATGGAAACGACAGGATTTCCTTTTGGGATACGGGTATATCCTTTCAGATGCACTATTCCTCCTTTACTGCATCCCTCGCTCCCTCACATTGTCGTATTAACACAGAAATTGCGTCGTTACGATATACTATGGGCTCTATGGCCTCTCCATCTAAATCGAGTAACATTTCTATGGAAACGACAGGATTTTCTTTTGGAGTACGAGTATCTCCTTTCCGATACACTATTCCTTCTTAACTGCATTTCTCGCTCCCTCATAATGACGAATAAACACAGAAATGGCGTCGCTATGAAATACTATGGGTTCTATGACTTCTCCTTATAAATCGAGTAACGTTTCTATAGAAACGACAGAATTTTCTTTTGGGATACGGGTATATCCTTTCAGATGCACTATTCCTTCTTTACTGCATCCCTCGCTCCCTCACATTGTCGTATTAACACAGAAATTGCGTCGCTACGAAATACTAAGGGCTATATGGCTTCTCCATCTAAATCGAGTAACATTTCTTTGGAAACGACAGGCTTATTTTTGGGATACGAGTATCTTTTTTCCGATGCACTATTCCTTCTTTACTGCATACCTCGTTCCTCACATTGACGAATTAACACAGAAACTGTGTCGCATTGAAATACTATGTGTTCTATGACTTCTCCTTCTAAATCGAGTAACGTTTCTATGGAAACGACAGGATTTCCTTTTGGGATACGGGTATATCCTTTCAGATGCACTATTCCTTCTTTACTGCATCCCTCGCTCCCTCACATTGTCGTATTAACACAGAAATTGCGTCGTTACGATATACTATGAGTTCTATGACTTCTCCCTCTAAATCGAGTAACGTTGCTATGGAAACGACAGGTTTTTCTTTTGGGATACGGGTGTATCCTTTCAGATGCACTATTCCTCCTTAACTGCATCTCTCGCTCCCTCATAATGACAAATAAACACAGAAATAGCGTCACTATGAAATACTATGGGTTCTATGACTTCTCCTTCCAAATCGAGTAACGTTTCTATGGAAACGACAGGATTTTCTTTTAGGATAAGGGTATATCTTTTCAGATGCACTATTCCATCTTTACTGCATCCCTCGTTCCTCACTTTGACGAATTAACACAGAAACTGTGTCGCTATGAAATACTATGAGCTCTATGGCTTCTCCATCTAAATCGAGTAACGTTTCTATGGAAACGACAGCATTTTCTTTTGGGTTACGAGTATCTCTTTTCGGATGAACTATTCCTTCTTTACTGCATCCCTCGTTCCTCACATTGACGAATGAACACAGAAACTGTGTCGCTATGAAATACTGTGGGTTCTATGACTTCCCCCTCTAAATCGAGTAACGTTGCTATAGAAACGACAGGTTTTCCTTTTGGGATACGGGTATATCCTTTCAGATGCACTATTGCTTCTTAACTGCATCTCTCGCACCCTCACATTGTCGTATTAAAACAGAAATTGCGTCGCTACGAAATACTATGGGCTATATGGATTCTCCATCTAAATCGAGTAACATTTCTATGGAAACGACAGGCTTATTTTTGGGATACGAGTATCTCTTTTCCGATGCACTATTCCTTCTTTACTGCATACCTCGTTCCTCACATTGACGAATTAACACAGAAACTGTGTCGCTATGAAATACTATGGTTCTATGACTTCTCCACTAAATCGAGTTACGTTGCTATGGAAACGACAGGATTTTTCTTTTGGGATACGGGTATATCCTTTCAGATGCACTATTCCTTCTTTACTGCATCCCTCGCTCCCTCACATTGTCGTACTAAAACAGAAACTGCGTCGCTACGAAATACTATGGGCTATATGGCTTCTCCATCTAAATCGAGTAACATTTCTATGGAAACGACAGGCTTATTTTTGGGATACGAGTATCTCTTTTCCGATGCACTATTCCTTCTTTACTGTATACCTCGTTACTCACATTGACGAATTAACACAGAAACTGTGTCGCAATGAAATACTATGGGTTCTATGACCTCTCCCTCTAAATCGAGTAACGTTGCTATGGAAACGACAGGATTTCCCTTTGGGATAAAGGTATATCCTTTCAGATGCACTATTCCTTCTTTACTGCATCCCTCGCTCCCTCACATTGTCGTATTAACACAGAAATTGCGTCGTTACGATATACTATGGGCTCTATGGCTTCTCCCACTAAATCGAGAAAATTTTCTATTGAAACGACAGGATTTTCTTTTGGAGTACGAGTATCTCCTTTCCGATGCACTATTCCTTCTTAACTGCATCTCACGCTCCCTCATAATGACGAATAAACACAGAAATGGCGTCGCTATGAAATACTATGGGTTCTATGACTTCTCCTTGTAAATCGAGTAACGTTTCTATGGAAACGACAGCATTTTCTTTTGGGATACGGGTATATCTTTTCAGATGCACTATTCCTTCATTTCTGCATCCCTCGCTCCCTCACATTGTCGTATTAACACAGAAATTGCGTCGCCACGAAATACTATGGGCTCTATGGCCTCTCCATCTAAATCGAGTAACATTTCTATGGAAACGACAGGATTTTCTTTTGGAGTACGAGTATCTCCTTTCCGATACACTATTCCTTCGTAACTGCATGTCTCGCTCCCTCATAATGACGAATAAACACAGAAATGGCGTCGCTATGAAATACTATGGGTTCTATGACTTCTCCTTCTAAATCGAGTAACGTTGCTATGGAAACGACAGGATTTTCTTTTGGGATACGGGAATATCCTTTCAGATGCACTATTCCTTCTTTACTGCATCCCTCGCTCCCTCACATTCTCGTATTAACACAGAAACTGTGTTGCTATGAAATACTATGAGTTCTATGACTTCTCCCTCTAAATCGAGTAACGTTGCTATGTAAACGACAGGTTTTTCTTTTGGGATACGGGTATATACTTTCAGATGCACTATTCCTTCTTAACTGCATCTCTCGCTCCCTTATAATGACGAATAAACACAGAAATGGCGTCACTATGAAATACTATGGGTTCTATGACTTCTCCTTCTAAATCGAGTAACGTTTCTATGGAAACGACAGGATTTTCTTTTGGGATACGGGTATTTCCTTTCAGATGCACTATTCCTTCTTTACTGCATCCCTCGCTCCCTCACATTGTCGTATTGAAACAGAAATTGCGTCGCTACGAAATACTATGGGCTCTATGGCTTCTCCCTGTAAATCGAGAAACGTTTCTATTGAAACGACAGGAATTTCTTTTGGAGTACGAGTATCTCCTTTCCGATGCTCTATGCCTTCTGAACTGCATCTCTCGCCCCTCATAATGACGAATAAACACAGAAATGGCTTCGCTATGAAATACTATGGGTTCTATGACTTCTCCTTCTAAATCGAATTACGTTTCTATGGAAACGACAGGATTTTCTTTTGGGATACGGGTATATCTTTTCAGATGCACTATTCCTTCTTTACTGCATCCCTCGTTCCTCACATTGACGAATTAACACAGAAACTGTGTCGCTATGAATTACTATGAGTTCTATGACTTCTCCCTCTAAATCGAGTAACGTTGCTATGGAAACGACAGGGTTTTCTTTTGGGATACGGGTATATCCTTTCAGATGCACTATTCCTTCTTAACTGCATCTCTCGCTCCCTCATAATGACGAATAAACACAGAAATGGCGTCACTATGAAATACTATGGGTTCTATGACTTCTCCTTCTAAATCGAGTAACGTTTCTATGGAAACGACAGGATTTTCATTTGGGATACGGGTATATCTCTTCAGATGCACTATTCCTTCTTTACTGCATCCCTCGTTCCTCACTTTGACGAATTAACACAGAAACTGTGTCGCTATGAAATACTATGGGTTCTATGACTTCTCCCTCTAAATCGAGTAACGTTGCTATGGAAACGACAGGTTTTTCTTTTGGGATACGGGTATATCCTTTCAGATGCACTATTCCTTCTTAACTGCATCTCTCGCTCCCTCATAATGACGAATAAACACAGAAATGGCGTCACTATGAAATACTATGGGTTCTATGACTTCTCCTTCTAAATCGAGTAACGTTTCTATGGAAACGACAGGATTTTCTTTTGGGATACGGGTATATCTTTTCAGATGCACTATTCCTTCTTTACTGCATCCCTCGTTCCTCACTTTGACGAATTAACACAGAAACTGTGTCGCTATGAAATACTATGGGTTCTATGACTTCTCCCTCTAAATCGAGTAACGTTGCTATGGAAACGACAGGTTTTTCTTTTGGGATACGGGTATATCCTTTCAGATGCTCTATTCCTTCTTAACTGCATCTCTCGCTCCCTCATAATGACGAATAAACACAGAAATGGTGTCGCTATGAAATACTATGGGTTCTATGACTTCTCCTTCTAAATCGAGTAACGCTTCAATGGAAACGACAGGATTTTCTTATGGGATACGGGTATATCCTTTCAGATGCACTATTCCTTCTTTACTGCATCCCTCGCTCCCTCACATTGTCGTATTAACATAGAAATTGCGTCGCTACGAAATACTATGGGCTCTATCGCTTCTCCCTCTAAATCGAGAAACGTTTCTATTGAAACGAAAGGATTTTCTTTTGGAGTACGTGTATCTCCTTTCCGATGCACTATTCCTTCTTCACTGCATCTCTCGCCCCTCATAATGACGAATAAACACAGAAATGGTGTCGCTATGAAATACTATGGGTTCTATGACTTCTCCTTCTAAATCGAGTAACGCTTCAATGGAAACGACAGGATTTTCTTTTGGGATACGGGTATATCCTTTCAGATGCACTATTCCTTCTTTACTGCATCCCTCGTTCCTCACATTGACGAATTAACACAGAAACTGTGTCGCTATGAAATACAATGGGTTCTATGACTTCTCCTTCTAAATCGAGTAACGTTTCTATGGAAACGACAGGATTTTCTTTTGGGATACGGGTATATCTTTTCAGATGCACTATTCCTTCTTTACTGCATCCCTCGCTCCCTCACATTGTCGTATTAACACAGAAATTGCGTCGCCACGAAACACTATGGGCTCTATGGCCTCTCCATCTAAATCGAGTAACATTTCTATGGGAACGACAGGATTTTCTTTTGGAGTACGAGTATCTCCTTTCCGATACACTATTCCTTCTTAACTGCATCTCTCGCTCCCTCATAATGACGAATAAACACAGAAATGGCGTCGCTATGAAATACTATGGGTTCTATGACTTCTCCTTCTAAATCGAGTAACCTTTCTATGGAAACGACAGGATTTTCTTTTGGGATACGGGAATATCCATTTCAGATGCACTATTCCTTCTTTACTGCATCCCTCGCTCCCTCACATTGTCGTATTAACATAGAAATTGCGTCGCTACGAAATACTATGGGCTCTATCGCTTCTCCCTCTAAATCGAGAAACGTTTCTATTTAAACGAAAGGATTTTCTTTTGGAGTACGAGTATCTCCTTTCCGATGCACTATTCCTTCTTAACTGCATCTCTCGCTCCCTCATAATGACGAATAAACACAGAAATGGCGTCACTATGAAATACTATGGGTTCTATGACTTCTCCTTCAAAATCGAGTAACGTTTCTATGGAAACGACAGGACTTTCTTTTGGGATACGGGTATATCCTTTCAGACGCACTATTCCTTCTTAACTGCATCTCTCGCTCCCTCATAATGACGAATAAACACAGAAATGACGTCGCTATGAAATACTATGGGTTCTATGACTTCTCCTTCTAAGTCGAGTAACGTTTCTATGGAAACGACAGGATTTCCTTTTGGGATACGGGTATATCCTTTCAGATGCACTATTCCTCCTTTACTGCATCCCTCGCTCCCTCACATTGTCGTATTAACACAGAAATTGCGTCGTTACGATATACTATGGGCTCTATGGCCTCTCCATCTAAATCGAGTAACATTTCTATGGAAACGACAGGATTTTCTTTTGGAGTACGAGTATCTCCTTTCCGATACACTATTCCTTCTTAACTGCATTTCTCGCTCCCTCATAATGACGAATAAACACAGAAATGGCGTCGCTATGAAATACTATGGGTTCTATGACTTCTCCTTATAAATCGAGTAACGTTTCTATAGAAACGACAGAATTTTCTTTTGGGATACGGGTATATCCTTTCAGATGCACTATTCCTTCTTTACTGCATCCCTCGCTCCCTCACATTGTCGTATTAACACAGAAATTGCGTCGCTACGAAATACTAAGGGCTATATGGCTTCTCCATCTAAATCGAGTAACATTTCTTTGGAAACGACAGGCTTATTTTTGGGATACGAGTATCTTTTTTCCGATGCACTATTCCTTCTTTACTGCATACCTCGTTCCTCACATTGACGAATTAACACAGAAACTGTGTCGCATTGAAATACTATGTGTTCTATGACTTCTCCTTCTAAATCGAGTAACGTTTCTATGGAAACGACAGGATTTCCTTTTGGGATACGGGTATACCCTTTCAGATGCACTATTCCTTCTTTACTGCATCCCTCGCTCCCTCACATTGTCGTATTAACACAGAAATTGCGTCGTTACGATATACTATGAGTTCTATGACTTCTCCCTCTAAATCGAGTAACGTTGCTATGGAAACGACAGGTTTTTCTTTTGGGATACGGGTGTATCCTTTCAGATGCACTATTCCTCCTTAACTGCATCTCTCGCTCCCCCATAATGACAAATAAACACAGAAATAGCGTCACTATGAAATACTATGGGTTCTATGACTTCTCCTTCCAAATCGAGTAACGTTTCTATGGAAACGACAGGATTTTCTTTTAGGATAAGGGTATATCTTTTCAGATGCACTATTCCATCTTTACTGCATCCCTCGTTCCTCACTTTGACGAATTAACACAGAAACTGTGTCGCTATGAAATACTATGAGCTCTATGGCTTCTCCATCTAAATCGAGTAACGTTTCTATGGAAACGACAGCATTTTCTTTTGGGTTACGAGTATCTCTTTTCGGATGAACTATTCCTTCTTTACTGCATCCCTCGTTCCTCACATTGACGAATGAACACAGAAACTGTGTCGCTATGAAATACTGTGGGTTCTATGACTTCCCCCTCTAAATCGAGTAACGTTGCTATAGAAACGACAGGTTTTCCTTTTGGGATACGGGTATATCCTTTCAGATGCACTATTGCTTCTTAACTGCATCTCTCGCACCCTCACATTGTCGTATTAAAACAGAAATTGCGTCGCTACGAAATACTATGGGCTATATGGATTCTCCATCTAAATCGAGTAACATTTCTATGGAAACGACAGGCTTATTTTTGGGATACGAGTATCTCTTTTCCGATGCACTATTCCTTCTTTACTGCATACCTCGTTCCTCACATTGACGAATTAACACAGAAACTGTGTCGCTATGAAATACTATGGTTCTATGACTTCTCCACTAAATCGAGTTACGTTGCTATGGAAACGACAGGATTTTTCTTTTGGGATACGGGTATATCCTTTCAGATGCACTATTCCTTCTTTACTGCATCCCTCGCTCCCTCACATTGTCGTACTAAAACAGAAACTGCGTCGCTACGAAATACTATGGGCTATATGGCTTCTCCATCTAAATCGAGTAACATTTCTATGGAAACGACAGGCTTATTTTTGGGATACGAGTATCTCTTTTCCGATGCACTATTCCTTCTTTACTGTATACCTCGTTACTCACATTGACGAATTAACACAGAAACTGTGTCGCAATGAAATACTATGGGTTCTATGACCTCTCCCTCTAAATCGAGTAACGTTGCTATGGAAACGACAGGATTTCCCTTTGGGATAAAGGTATATCCTTTCAGATGCACTATTCCTTCTTTACTGCATCCCTCGCTCCCTCACATTGTCGTATTAACACAGAAATTGCGTCGTTACGATATACTATGGGCTCTATGGCTTCTCCCACTAAATCGAGAAAATTTTCTATTGAAACGACAGGATTTTCTTTTGGAGTACGAGTATCTCCTTTCCGATGCACTATTCCTTCTTAACTGCATCTCACGCTCCCTCATAATGACGAATAAACACAGAAATGGCGTCGCTATGAAATACTATGGGTTCTATGACTTCTCCTTGTAAATCGAGTAACGTTTCTATGGAAACGACAGCATTTTCTTTTGGGATACGGGTATATCTTTTCAGATGCACTATTCCTTCATTTCTGCATCCCTCGCTCCCTCACATTGTCGTATTAACACAGAAATTGCGTCGCCACGAAATACTATGGGCTCTATGGCCTCTCCATCTAAATCGAGTAACATTTCTATGGAAACGACAGGATTTTCTTTTGGAGTACGAGTATCTCCTTTCCGATACACTATTCCTTCGTAACTGCATCTCTCGCTCCCTCATAATGACGAATAAACACAGAAATGGCGTCGCTATGAAATACTATGGGTTCTATGACTTCTCCTTCTAAATCGAGTAACGTTGCTATGGAAACGACAGGATTTTCTTTTGGGATACGGGAATATCCTTTCAGATGCACTATTCCTTCTTTACTGCATCCCTCGCTCCCTCACATTCTCGTATTAACACAGAAACTGTGTTGCTATGAAATACTATGAGTTCTATGACTTCTCCCTCTAAATCGAGTAACGTTGCTATGTAAACGACAGGTTTTTCTTTTGGGATACGGGTATATACTTTCAGATGCACTATTCCTTCTTAACTGCATCTCTCGCTCCCTTATGATGACGAATAAACACAGAAATGGCGTCACTATGAAATACTATGGGTTCTATGACTTCTCCTTCTAAATCGAGTAACGTTTCTATGGAAACGACAGGATTTTCTTTTGGGATACGGGTATTTCCTTTCAGATGCACTATTCCTTCTTTACTGCATCCCTCGCTCCCTCACATTGTCGTATTGAAACAGAAATTGCGTCGCTACGAAATACTATGGGCTCTATGGCTTCTCCCTGTAAATCGAGAAACGTTTCTATTGAAACGACAGGAATTTCTTTTGGAGTACGAGTATCTCCTTTCCGATGCTCTATGCCTTCTGAACTGCATCTCTCGCCCCTCATAATGACGAATAAACACAGAAATGGCTTCGCTATGAAATACTATGGGTTCTATGACTTCTCCTTCTAAATCGAATTACGTTTCTATGGAAACGACAGGATTTTCTTTTGGGATACGGGTATATCTTTTCAGATGCACTATTCCTTCTTTACTGCATCCCTCGTTCCTCACATTGACGAATTAACACAGAAACTGTGTCGCTATGAATTACTATGAGTTCTATGACTTCTCCCTCTAAATCGAGTAACGTTGCTATGGAAACGACAGGGTTTTCTTTTGGGATACGGGTATATCCTTTCAGATGCACTATTCCTTCTTAACTGCATCTCTCGCTCCCTCATAATGACGAATAAACACAGAAATGGCGTCACTATGAAATACTATGGGTTCTATGACTTCTCCTTCTAAATCGAGTAACGTTTCTATGGAAACGACAGGATTTTCATTTGGGATACGGGTATATCTCTTCAGATGCACTATTCCTTCTTTACTGCATCCCTCGTTCCTCACTTTGACGAATTAACACAGAAACTGTGTCGCTATGAAATACTATGGGTTCTATGACTTCTCCCTCTAAATCGAGTAACGTTGCTATGGAAACGACAGGTTTTTCTTTTGGGATACGGGTATATCCTTTCAGATGCACTATTCCTTCTTAACTGCATCTCTCGCTCCCTCATAATGACGAATAAACACAGAAATGGCGTCACTATGAAATACTATGGGTTCTATGACTTCTCCTTCTAAATCGAGTAACGTTTCTATGGAAACGACAGGATTTTCTTTTGGGATACGGGTATATCTTTTCAGATGCACTATTCCTTCTTTACTGCATCCCTCGTTCCTCACTTTGACGAATTAACACAGAAACTGTGTCGCTATGAAATACTATGGGTTCTATGACTTCTCCCTCTAAATCGAGTAACGTTGCTATGGAAACGACAGGTTTTTCTTTTGGGATACGGGTATATCCTTTCAGATGCTCTATTCCTTCTTAACTGCATCTCTCGCTCCCTCATAATGACGAATAAACACAGAAATGGTGTCGCTATGAAATACTATGGGTTCTATGACTTCTCCTTCTAAATCGAGTAACGCTTCAATGGAAACGACAGGATTTTCTTATGGGATACGGGTATATCCTTTCAGATGCACTATTCCTTCTTTACTGCATCCCTCGCTCCCTCACATTGTCGTATTAACATAGAAATTGCGTCGCTACGAAATACTATGGGCTCTATCGCTTCTCCCTCTAAATCGAGAAACGTTTCTATTGAAACGAAAGGATTTTCTTTTGGAGTACGAGTATCTCCTTTCCGATGCACTATTCCTTCTTCACTGCATCTCTCGCCCCTCATAATGACGAATAAACACAGAAATGGTGTCGCTATGAAATACTATGGGTTCTATGACTTCTCCTTCTAAATCGAGTAACGCTTCAATGGAAACGACAGGATTTTCTTTTGGGATACGGGTATATCCTTTCAGATGCACTATTCCTTCTTTACTGCATCCCTCGTTCCTCACATTGACGAATTAACACAGAAACTGTGTCGCTATGAAATACAATGGGTTCTATGACTTCTCCTTCTAAATCGAGTAACGTTTCTATGGAAACGACAGGATTTTCTTTTGGGATACGGGTATATCTTTTCAGATGCACTATTCCTTCTTTACTGCATCCCTCGCTCCCTCACATTGTCGTATTAACACAGAAATTGCGTCGCCACGAAACACTATGGGCTCTATGGCCTCTCCATCTAAATCGAGTAACATTTCTATGGGAACGACAGGATTTTCTTTTGGAGTACGAGTATCTCCTTTCCGATACACTATTCCTTCTTAACTGCATCTCTCGCTCCCTCATAATGACGAATAAACACAGAAATGGCGTCGCTATGAAATACTATGGGTTCTATGACTTCTCCTTCTAAATCGAGTAACCTTTCTATGGAAACGACAGGATTTTCTTTTGGGATACGGGAATATCCATTTCAGATGCACTATTCCTTCTTTACTGCATCCCTCGCTCCCTCACATTGTCGTATTAACATAGAAATTGCGTCGCTACGAAATACTATGGGCTCTATCGCTTCTCCCTCTAAATCGAGAAACGTTTCTATTTAAACGAAAGGATTTTCTTTTGGAGTACGAGTATCTCCTTTCCGATGCACTATTCCTTCTTAACTGCATCTCTCGCTCCCTCATAATGACGAATAAACACAGAAATGGCGTCACTATGAAATACTATGGGTTCTATGACTTCTCCTTCTAAATCGAGTAACGTTTCTATGGAAACGACAGGATTTTCATTTGGGATACGGGTATATCTTTTCAGATGCACTATTCCTTCTTTACTGCATCCCTCGTTCCTCACTTTGACGAATTAACACAGAAACTGTGTCGCTATGAAATACTATGGGTTCTATGACTTCTCCCTCTAAATCGAGTAACGTTGCTATGGAAACGACAGGTTTTTCTTTTGGGATACGGGTATATCCTTTCAGATGCACTATTCCTTCTTAACTGCATCTCTCGCTCCCTCATAATGACGAATAAACACAGAAATGGCGTCACTATGAAATACTATGGGTTTTATGACTTCTCCTTCTAAATCGAGTTACGTTTCTATGGAAACGACAGGATTTTCTTTTGGGATACGGGTATATCTTTTCAGATGCACTATTCCTTCTTTACTGCATCCCTCGTTCCTCACTTTGACGAATTAACACAGAAACTGTGTCGCTATGAAATACTATGGGTTCTATGACTTCTCCCTCTAAATCGAGTAACGTTGCTATGGAAACGACAGGTTTTTCTTTTGGGATACGGGTATATCCTTTCAGATGCTCTATTCCTTCTTAACTGCATCTCTCGCTCCCTCATAATGACGAATAAACACAGAAATGGTGTCGCTATGAAATACTATGGGTTCTATGACTTCTCCTTCTAAATCGAGTAACGCTTCAATGGAAACGACAGGATTTTCTTATGGGATACGGGTATATCCTTTCAGATGCACTATTCCTTCTTTACAGCATCCCTCGCTCCCTCACATAGTCGTATTAACATAGAAATTGCGTCGCTACGAAATACTATGAGCTCTATCGCTTCTCCCTCTAAATCGAGAAACGTTTCTATTGAAACGAAAGGATTTTCTTTTGGAGTACGAGTATCTCCTTTCCGATGCACTATTCCTTCTTCACTGCATCTCTCGCCCCTCATAATGACGAATAAGCACAGAAATGGTGTCGCTATGAAATACTATGGGTTCTATGACTTCTCCTTCTAAATCGAGTAACGCTTCAATGGAAACGACAGGATTTTCTTTTGGGATACGGGTATATCCTTTCAGATGCACTATTCCTTCTTTACTGCATCCCTCGTTCCTCACATTGACGAATTAACACAGAAACTGTGTCGCTCTGAAATACAATGGGTTCTATGACTTCTCCTTCTAAATCGAGTAACGTTTCTATGGAAACGACAGGATTTTCTTTTGGGATACGGGTATATCTTTTCAGATGCACTATTCCTTCTTTACTGCATCCCTCGCTCCCTCACATTGTCGTATTAACACAGAAATTGCGTCGCCACGAAACACTATGGGCTCTATGGCCTCTCCATCTAAATCGAGTAACATTTCTATGGGAACGACAGGATTTTCTTTTGGAGTACGAGTATCTCCTTTCCGATACACTATTCCTTCTTAACTGCATCTCTCGCTCCCTCATAATGACGAATAAACACAGAAATGGCGTCGCTATGAAATACTATGGGTTCTATGACTTCTCCTTCTAAATCGAGTAACCTTTCTATGGAAACGACAGGATTTTCTTTTGGGATACGGGAATATCCATTTCAGATGCACTATTCCTTCTTTACTGCATCCCTCGCTCCCTCACATTGTCGTATTAACATAGAAATTGCGTCGCTACGAAATACTATGGGCTCTATCGCTTCTCCCTCTAAATCGAGAAACGTTTCTATTGAAACGAAAGGATTTTCTTTTGGAGTACGAGTATCTCCTTTCCGATGCACTATTCCTTCTTAACTGCATCTCTCGCTCCCTCATAATGACGAATAAACACAGAAATGGCGTCACTATGAAATACTATGGGTTCTATGACTTCTCCTTCTAAATCGAGTAACGTTTCTATGGAAACGACAGGATTTTCATTTGGGATACGGGTATATCTTTTCAGATGCACTATTCCTTCTTTACTGCATCCCTCGTTCCTCACTTTGACGAATTAACACAGAAACTGTGTCGCTATGAAATACTATGGGTTCTATGACTTCTCCCTCTAAATCGAGTAACGTTGCTATGGAAACGACAGGTTTTTCTTTTGGGATACGGGTATATCCTTTCAGATGCACTATTCCTTCTTAACTGCATCTCTCGCTCCCTCATAATGACGAATAAACACAGAAATGGCGTCACTATGAAATACTATGGGTTTTATGACTTCTCCTTCTAAATCGAGTTACGTTTCTATGGAAACGACAGGATTTTCTTTTGGGATACGGGTATATCTTTTCAGATGCACTATTCCTTCTTTACTGCATCCCTCGTTCCTCACTTTGACGAATTAACACAGAAACTGTGTCGCTATGAAATACTATGGGTTCTATGACTTCTCCCTCTAAATCGAGTAACGTTGCTATGGAAACGACAGGTTTTTCTTTTGGGATACGGGTATATCCTTTCAGATGCTCTATTCCTTCTTAACTGCATCTCTCGCTCCCTCATAATGACGAATAAACACAGAAATGGTGTCGCTATGAAATACTATGGGTTCTATGACTTCTCCTTCTAAATCGAGTAACGCTTCAATGGAAACGACAGGATTTTCTTATGGGATACGGGTATATCCTTTCAGATGCACTATTCCTTCTTTACTGCATCCCTCGCTCCCTCACATAGTCGTATTAACATAGAAATTGCGTCGCTACGAAATACTATGAGCTCTATCGCTTCTCCCTCTAAATCGAGAAACGTTTCTATTGAAACGAAAGGATTTTCTTTTGGAGTACGAGTATCTCCTTTCCGATGCACTATTCCTTCTTCACTGCATCTCTCGCCCCTCATAATGACGAATAAGCACAGAAATGGTGTCGCTATGAAATACTATGGGTTCTATGACTTCTCCTTCTAAATCGAGTAACGCTTCAATGGAAACGACAGGATTTTCTTTTGGGATACGGGTATATCCTTTCAGATGCACTATTCCTTCTTTACTGCATCCCTCGTTCCTCACATTGACGAATTAACACAGAAACTGTGTCGCTATGAAATACAATGGGTTCTATGACTTCTCCTTCTAAATCGAGTAACGTTTCTATGGAATCGACAGGATTTTCTTTTGGGATACGGGTATATCTTTTCAGATGCACTATTCCTTCTTTACTGCATCCCTCGCTCCCTCACATTGTCGTATTAACACAGAAATTGCGTCGCCACGAAACACTATGGGCTCTATGGCCTCTCCATCTAAATCGAGTAACATTTCTATGGGAACGACAGGATTTTCTTTTGGAGTACGAGTATCTCCTTTCCGATACACTATTCCTTCTTAACTGCATCTCTCGCTCCCTCATAATGACGAATAAACACAGAAATGGCGTCGCTATGAAATACTATGGGTTCTATGACTTCTCCTTCTAAATCGAGTAACCTTTCTATGGAAACGACAGGATTTTCTTTTGGGATACGGGAATATCCATTTCAGATGCACTATTCCTTCTTTACTGCATCCCTCGCTCCCTCACATTGTCGTATTAACATAGAAATTGCGTCGCTACGAAATACTATGGGCTCTATCGCTTCTCCCTCTAAATCGAGAAACGTTTCTATTGAAACGAAAGGATTTTCTTTTGGAGTACGAGTATCTCCTTTCCGATGCACTATTCCTTCTTAACTGCATCTCTCGCTCCCTCATAATGACGAATAAACACAGAAATGGTGTCGCTATGAAATACTATGGGTTCTATGACTTCTCCTTCTAAATCGAATTACGTTTCTATGGAAACGACAGGATTTCCTTTTGGGATACGGGTATATCTTTTCAGATGCACTATTCCTTCTTTACTGCATCCCTCGCTCCCTCACATTGTCATATTAACACAGAAATTGCGTCGTTACGATATACTATGGGCTCTATGGCCTCTCCATCTAAATCGAGTAACATTTCTATGGAAACGACAGGATTTTCTTTTGGAGTACGAGTATCTCCTTTCCGATACACTATTCCTTCTTAACTGCATTTCTCGCTCCCTCATAATGACGAATAAACACAGAAATGGCGTCGCTATGAAATACTATGGGTTTTATGACTTCTCCTTATAAATCGAGTAACGTTTCTATGGAAACGACAGGATTTTCTTTTGGGATACGGGAATATCCTTTCAGATGCACTATTCCTTCTTTACTGCATCCGTCGCTCCCTCACATTGTCGTATTAACACAGAAATTGCGTCGCTACGAAATACTATGGGCAATATGGCTTCTCCATCTAAATCGAGTAACATTTCTATGGAAACGACAGGCTTATTTTTGTGATACGAGTATCTCTTTTCCGATGCACTATTCCTTCTTTACTGCATACCTCGTTCCTCACATTGACGAATTAACACAGAAACTGTGTCGCAATGAAATACTATGGGTTCTATGACTTCTCCTTCAAAATCGAGTAACGTTTCTATGGAAACGACAGGACTTTCTTTTGGGATACGGGTATATCCTTTCAGATGCACTATTCCTTCTTAACTGCATCTCTCGCTCCCTCATAATGACGAATAAACACAGAAATGGCGTCGCTATGAAATACTATGGGTTCTATGACTTCTCCTTCTAAGTCGAGTAACGTGTCTATGGAAACGACAGGATTTCCTTTTGGGATACGGGTATATCCTTTCAGATGCACTATTCCTTCTTTACTGCATCCCTCGCTCCCTCACATTGTCGTATTAACACAGAAATTGCGTCGTTACGATATACTATGGGCTCTATGGCCTCTCCATCTAAATCGAGTAACATTTCTATGGAAACGACAGGATTTTCTTTTGGAGTACGAGTATCTCCTTTCCGATACACTATTCCTTCTTAACTGCATTTCTCGCTCCCTCATAATGACGAATAAACACAGAAATGGCGTCGCTATGAAATACTATGGGTTCTATGACTTCTCCTTATAAATCGAGTAACGTTTCTATGGAAACGACAGGATTTTCTTTTGGGATACGGGTATATCCTTTCAGATGCACTGTTCCTTCTTTACTGCATCCCTCGCTCCCTCACCTTGTCGTATTAACACAGACTGTGTCGCTATGAAATACTATGAGTTCTATGACTGCTCCCTCTAAATCGAGTAACGTTGCTATGGAAACGACAGGTTTTTCTTTTGGGATACGGGTATATCCTTTCAGATGCACTATTCCTTCTTAACTGCATCTCTCGCTCCCTCATAATGACGAATAAACACAGAAATGGCTTCACTATGAAATACTATGGGTTCTATGACTTCTCCTTCTAAATCGAGTAACGCTTGTAAGGAAACGACAGGATTTTCTTTTGGGATACGGGTATATCCTTTCAGATGCACTATTCCTTCTTTACTGCATCCCTCGTTCCTCACATTGACGAATTAACACAGTAACTGTGTCGCTATGAAATACTATGGGTTCTATGACTTCTCCTTCTAAATCGAGTAACGTTTCTATGGAAACGACAGGATTTTCTTTTGGGATACGGGTATATCCTTTCAGATGCACTATTCCTTCTTTACTGCATCCCTCGCTCCCTCACATTGTCGTATTAACACAGAAATTGCGTCGTTACGATATACTATGGGCTCTATGGCCTCTCCATCTAAATCGAGTAACATTTCTATGGAAACGACAGGATTTTCTTTTGGAGTACGAGTATCTCCTTTCCGATACACTATTCCTTCTTAACAGCATTTCTCGCTCCCTCATAATGACGAATAAACACAGAAATGGCGTCGCTATGAAATACTATGTGTTCTATGACTTCTCCTTATAAATCGAGTAACGTTTCTATGGAAACGACAGGATTTTCTTTTGGGATACGGGTATATCCTTTCAGATGCACTGTTCCTTCTTTACTGCATCCCTCGCTCCCTCACATTGTCGTATTAACACAGACTGTGTCGCTATGAAATTCTATGAGTTCTATGACTGCTCCCTCTAAATCGAGTGACGTTGCTATGGAAACGACAGGTTTTTCTTTTGGGATACGGGTATATCCTTTCAGATGCACTATTCCTTCTTAACTGCATCTCTCGCTCCCTCATAATGACGAATAAACACAGAAATGGCTTCACTATGAAATACTATGGGTTCTATGACTTATCCTTCTAAATCGAGTAACGCTTCTAAGGAAACGACAGGATTTTCTTTTGGGATACGGGTATATCCTTTCAGATGCACTATTCCTTCTTTACTGCATCCCTCGTTCCTCACATTGACGAATTAACACAGAAACTGTGTCGCTATGAAATACTATGGGTTCTATGACTTCTCCTTCTAAATCGAGTAACGTTTCTATGGAAACGACAGGATTTTCTTTTGGGATACGGGTATATCCTTTCAGATGCACTATTCCTTCTTTACTGCATCCCTCGCTCCCTCACATTGTCGTATTTACACAGAAATTGCGTCGCTACGAAATACTATGGGCTATATGGCTTCTCCATCTAAATCGAGTAACATTTCTATGGAAACGACAGGCTTATTTTTGGGATACGAGTATCTTTTTCCGATGCACTATTCCTTCTTTACTGCATACCTCGTTCCTCACATTGACGAATTAACACAGAAACTGTGTCGCATTGAAATACTATGGGTTCTATGACCTCTCCTTCTAAATCGAGTAACGTTTCTATGGAAACGACAGGATTTTCTTTTGGGATACGGGTATATCCTTTCAGATGCACTATTCCTTCTTATCTGCATCTCTCGCTCCCTCATAATGACGAATAAACACAGAAATGGTATCGCTATGAAACACTATGGGTTCTAAGACTTCTCCTTCTAAGTCGAGTAACGTTTCTATGGAAACGACAGGATTTCCTTTTGGGATACGGGTATATCCTTTCAGATGCACTATTCCTTCTTTACTGCATCCCTCGCTCCCTCACATTGTCGTATTAACACAGAAATTGCGTCGTTACGATATACTATGGGCTCTATGGCTTCTCCCACTAAATCGAGAAAAGTTTCTATTGAAACGACAGGATTTATTTTGTAGTACGAGTATCACCTTTCCTATGCACTATTCCTTCTTAACTGCATCTCTCGCTCCCTCATAATGACGAATAAACACAGAAATGGCGTCGCTACGAAATACTATGGGTTCTATGACTTCTCCTTCTAAATCGAGTAACGTTTCTATGGAAACGACAGGATTTTCTTGTGGGATACGGGTATATCCTTTCAGATGCACTATTCCTTCTTTACTGCATCCCTCGCTCCCTCACATTGTCGTATTAACAAAGAAACTGTGTCGCTATGAAATACTATGAGTTCTACGACTTCTCCCTCTAAATCGAGTTACGTTGCTATGGAAACGACAGGTTTTTCTTTTGGGATACGGGTATATCCTTTCAGATGCACTATTCCTTCTTAACTGCAACTCTCGCTCCCTCATAATGATGAATAAACACAGAAATGGCGTCACTATGAAATACTATGGGTTCTATGACTTCTCCTTCTAAATCGAGTATCGTTTCTATGGAAACGACAGGTTTTTCCTATTGGGATACGGGTATATCTTTTCAGATGCACTATTCCTTCTTAACTGCATCCCTCGTTCCTCACTTTGACGAATTAACACAGAAACTGTGTCGCTATGAAATACTATGAGCTCTATGGCTTCTCCATCTAAATCGAGTAACGTTTCTATGGAAACGACAGCATTTTCTTTTGGGTTACGAGTATCTCTTTTCGGATGAACTATTCCTTCTTTACTGCATCCCTCGTTCCTCACATTGACGAATTTACACAGAAACTGTGTCGCTATGAAATACTGTGGGTTCTATGACTTCCCCCTCTAAATCGAGTAACGTTGCTATAGAAACGACAGGTTTTCCTTTTTGGGATACGGGTATATCCTTTCAGATGCACTATTCCTTCTTAACTGCATCTCTCGCTCCCTCATAATGACGAATAAACTTAGAAAAGGCGTCGCTATGAAATACTATGGGTTCTATGACTTCTCCTTCTAGATCGAGTAACGTTTCTATGGAAACGACAGGATTTTCTTTTGGGATACGGGTATATCCTTTCAGATGCCCTATTCCTTCTTTACTGCATCCCTCGTTCCTCACATGGACGAATTAACACAGAAACTGTGTCGCTATGAAATACTATGGTTCTATGACTTCTCCCTCTAAATCGAGTAACGTTGCTATGGAAACGACAGGTTTTTTCTTTTGGGATACGGGTATATCCTTTCAGATGCACTATTCCTTCTTTACTGCATCCCTCGCTCCCTCACATTGTCGTATTAAAACAGAAATTGCGTCGCTACGAAATACTATGGGCTATATGGCTTCTCCATCTAAATCGAGTAACATTTCTATGGAAACGACAGGCTTATTTTTGGGGAACGAGTATCTCTTTTCCGATGCACTATTACTTCTTTACTGCATACCTCGTTCCTCACATTGACGAATTAACACAGAAACTGTGTCGCAATGAAATACTATGGGTTCTATGACTCCTCCCTCTAAATCGAGTAACGTTGCTATGGAAACGACAGTTTTTTCTTTTGGGATACGGGTATATCCTTTCGGATGCACTATTCCTTCTTAACTGCATCTCTCGCTCCCTCATAATGACGAATAAACACAGAAATGGCGTCGCTATGAAATACTATGGGTTCTATGACTTCTCCTTCTAAGTCGAGTAACGTTTCTATGGAAACGACAGGATTTCCCTTTGGGATACGGGTATATCCTTTCAGATGCACTATTCCTTCTTTACTGCATCGCTCGCTCCCTCACATTGTCGTATTAACACAGAAATTGCGTCGTTACGATATACTATGGGCTCTATGGCTTCTCCCACTAAATCGAGAAAAGTTTCTATTGAAACGACAGGATTTATTTTGGAGTACGAGTATCTCCTTTCCTATGCACTATTCCTTCTTAACTGCATCTCTCGCTCCCTCATAATGACGAATAAACACAGAAATGGCGGCGCTACGAAATACTATGGGTTCTATGACTTCTCCTTCTAAATCGAGTAACGTTTCTATGGAAACGACAGGATTTTCTTTTGGGATACGGGTATATCCTTTCAGATGCACTATTTCTTCTTTACTGCATCCCTCGCTCCCTCACATTGTCGTATTAACACAGAAACTGTGTCGCTATGAAATACTATGAGTTCTATGACTTCTCCCTCTAAATCGAGTAACGTTGCTATGGAAACGACAGGTTTTTCTTTTGGGATACGGGTGTATCCTTTCAGATGCACTATTCCTTCTTAACTGCATCTCTCGCTCCCTCATAATGACGAATAAACACAGAAATGGCATCACTATGAAATACTATGGGTTCTATGACTTCTCCTTCTAAATCGAGTAACGTTTCTATGGAAACGACAGGATTTTCTTTTGGGATACGGGTATATCTTTTCAGATGCACTATTCCTTCTTTACTGCATCCCTCGTTCCTCACTTTGACGAATTAACACAGAAACTGTGTCGCTATGAAATACTATGAGCTCTATGGCTTCTCCATCTAAATCGAGTAACGTTTCTATGGAAACGACAGCATTTTCTTTTGGGTTACGAGTATCTCTTTTCGGATGAAATATTCCTTCTTTACTGCATCCCTCGTTCCTCACATTGACGAATGAACACAGAAACTGTGTCGCTATGAAATACTGTGGGTTCTATGACTTCCCCCTCTAAATCGAGTAACGTTGCTATAGAAACGACAGGTTTTCCTTTTGGGATACGGGTATATCCTTTCAGATGCACTATCGCTTCTTAACTGCATCTCTCGCTCCCTCATAATGACGAATAAACACAGAAAAGGCGTCGCTATGAAATACTACGGGTTCTATGACTTCTCCTTCTAGATCGAGTAACGTTTCTATGGAAACGACAGGATTTTCTTTTGGGATACGGGTATATCCTTTCAGATGCCGTATTCCTTCTTTACTGCATCCCTCGTTCCTCACATTGACGAATTAACACAGAAACTGTGTCGCTATGAAATACTATGGTTCTATGACTTCTCCCTCTAAATCGAGTAACGTTGCTATGGAAACGACAGGTTTTTTCTTATGGGATTCGGGTATATCCTTTCAGATGCACAATTCCTTCTTTACTGCATCCCTCGCTCCCTCACATTGTCGTATTAAAACAGAAATTGCGTCGCTACGAAATACTATGGGTTCTATGACTTCTCCTTCTAAGTCGAGTAACGTTTCTATGGAAACGACAGGATTTCCCTTTGGGATACGGGTATATCCTTTCAGATGCACTATTCCTTCTTTACTGCATCCCTCGCTCCCTCACATTGTCGTATTAACACAGAAATTGCGTCGTTACGATATACTATGGGCTCTATGGCTTCTCCCACTAAATCGAGAAAATTTTCTATTGAAACGACAGGATTTTCTTTTGGAGTACGAGTATCTCCTTTCCGATGCACTATTCCTTCTTAACTGCATCTCTCGCTCCCTCATAATGACGAATAAACACAGAAATGGCGTCGCTATGAAATACTATGGGTTCTATGACTTCTCCTTCTAAATCGAGTAACGTTTCTATGGAAACGACAGGATTTTCTTTTGGGATATGGGTATATCTTTTCAGATGCACTATTCCTTCTTTACTGCATCCCTCGCTCCCTCACATTGTCGTATTAACACAGAAATTGCGTCGCCACGAAATACTATTGGCTCTATGGCCTCTCCATCTAAATCGAGTAACATTTCTATGGAAACGACAGGATTTTCTTTTGGAGTACGAGTATCTCCTTTCCGATACACTATTCTTTCGTAACTGCATCTCTCGCCCCTCATAATGACGAATAAACACAGAAATGGCGTCGCTATGATATACTATGGGTTCAATGACTTCTCCTTCTAAATCGAATTACGTTTCTATGGAAACGACAGGATTTCCTTTTGGTATACGGGTATATCTTTTCAGATGCACTATTCCTTCTTTACTGCATCCCTCGTTCCTCACATTGACGAATTAACACAGAAACTGTGTCGCTATGAATTACTATGAGTTCTATGACTTCTCCCTCTAAATCGAGTAACGTTGCTATGGAAACGACAGGTTTTTCTTTTGGGATACGGGTATATCCTTTCAGATGCACTATTCCTTCTTAACTGCATCTCTCGCTCCCTCATAATGACGAATATACACAGAAATGGCGTCACTATGAAATACTATGGGTTCTTTGACTTCTCCTTCTAAATCGAGTAACGTTTCTATGGAAATGAAAGGATTTTTTTTTGGGATACGGGTATATCTTTTCAGATGCACTATTCCTTCTTTACTGCATCCCTCGTTCCTCACTTTGACGAATTAACACAGAAACTGTGTCGCTATGAAATACTATGGGTTCTATGACTTCTCCCTCTAAATCGAGTAACGTTGCTATGGAAACGACAGGTTTTTCTTTTGGGATACGGGTATATCCTTTCAGATGCTCTATTCCTTCTTAACTGCATCTCTCGCTCCCTCATAATGACGAATAAACGCAGAAATGGCGTCGCTATGAAATACTATGTGTTCTATGACTTCTCCTTTTTAAATCGAGTAACGTTTTTATGGAAACGACAGGATTTTCTTTTGGGATACGGGTATATCCTTTCAGATGCACTATTCCTTCTTTACTGCATCCCTCGCTCCCTCACATTGTCGTATTAACACAGAAATTGCGTCGCTACGAAATACTATGGGCTCTATGGCTTCTCCATCTAAATCGAGTAACGTTTCTATGGAAACGACAGCATTTTTTTTTGGGTTACGAGTACCTCTTTTCGGATAACTATTCCTTCTTTACTGCATCCCTCGTTCCTCACATTGACGAATGAACAAAGAAACTGTGTCGCTATGAAATACTGTGGGTTCTATGACTTCTCCCTCTAAATCGAGTAACGTTGCTATGGAAACGACAGGTTTTTTTCTTTTGGGATACGGGTATATCCTTTCAGATGCACTATTCCTTCTTAACTGCATCTCTCCCTCCCTCATAATGACGAATAAACACAGAAATGGCGTCGATATGAAATACTATGGGTTCTATCGCTTCTCCCTCTAAATCGAGATACGTTTCTATTGAAACGATAGGATTTTCTTTTGGAGTACGAGTATCTCCTTTCCGATGCACTATTCCTTCTTAACTGCATCTCTCGCTCCCTCATAATGACGAATAAACACAGAAATGGTGTCGCTATGAAATACTATGGGTTCTATGTCTTCTCCTTCTAAATCGAGTAACGCTTCTATGGAAACGACAGGATTTTCTTTTGGGATACGGGTATATCCTTTCAGATGCACTATTCCTTCTTTACTGCATCCCTCGTTCCTCACATTGACGAATTAACACAGAAACTGTGTCGTTATGAAATACTATGGGTTCTATGACTTCTCCTTCTAAATCGAGTAACGTTTCTATGGAAACGACAGGATTTTCTTTTGGGATACGGGTATATCCTTTCAGATGCACTATTCCTTCTTTACTGCATCCCTCGCTCACTCACATTGTCGTATTAACACAGAAATTGCGTCGCTACGAAATACTATGGGCTATATGGCTTCTCCATCTAAATCGAGTAACATTTCTATGGAAACGACAGTCATATTTTTGGGATACGAGTATCTCTTTTCCGATGCACTATTCCTTCTTTACTGCATACCTCGTTCCTCACATTGACGAAGTACCACAGAAACTGTGTCGCAATGAAATACTATGGTTTCTATGACTTCTCCCTCTAAATCGAGTAACGTTGCTATGGAAACGACAGGTTTTTCTTTTGGGATACGGGTATATCCTTTCAGATGCACTATTCCTTCTTATCTGCATCTCTCGCTCCCTCATAATGACGAATAAACACAGAAATGGCGTCGCTATGAAATACTATGGGTTCTATGACTTCTCCTTCTAAGTCGAGTAACGTTTCTATGGAAACGACAGGATTTCCTTTTGGGATACGGCTATATCCTTTCAGATGCACTATTCCTTCTTTACTGCATCCTTCGCTCCCTCACATTGTCGTATTAACACAGAAATTGCGTCGTTACGATATACTATGGGCTCTATGGCTTCTCCCACTAAATCGAGAAAATTTTCTATTGAAACGACAGGATTTTCTTTTGGAGTACGAGTATCTCCTTTCCGATGCACTATTCCTTCTTAACTGCATCTCTCGCTCCCTCATAATGACGAATAAACACAAAATGGCGTCGCTATGAAATACTATGGGTTCCTTGACATCTCCTTGTAAATCGAGTAACGTTTCTATGGAAACGACAGGATTTTCTTTTGGGATACGGGTACATCCTTTCCGATGCACTATTCCTTCTTTACTGCATCCGTCGCTCCCTCACATTGTCGTATTAACACTGAAATGTCGTCGCTACGAAATACTATGGGCTATATGGCTTCTCCATCTAAATCGAGTAACATTTCTATGAAAACGACAGGCTTATTTTAGGGATACGAGTATCTCTTTTTCGATGCACTATTCCTTCTTTACTGCATACCTCGTTCCTCACATTGACGAATTAACACAGAATCTGTGTCGCAATGAAATTCTATGGGTTCTATGACTTATCCCTCTAAATCGAGTAACGTTGCTATGGAAACGACAGGTTTTTCTTTTGGGATACGGGTATATCCTTTCAGATGCACTATTCCTTCTTAACTGCATCTCTCGCTCCCTCATAATGACGAATAAACACAGAAATGGCATCGCTATGAAATACTATGGGTTCTATGACTTCTCCTTCTAAATCGAGTAACGTTTCTATGGAAACGACAGGATTTTCTTTTGGGATACGGGTATATCCTTTCAGATGTACTATTCCTTCTTTACTGCATCCCTCGCTCCCTCACATTGTCGTATTAACACAGAAACTGTGTCGCTATGAAATACTATGAGTTCTATGACTTCTCCCTCTAAATCGAGTAACGTTGCTATGGAAACGACAGGTTTTTCTTTTGGGATACGGGTATATCCTTTCAGATGCACTATTCCTTCTTAACTGCATCTCTCGCTCCCTCATAATGACGAATAAACACAGAAATGGAGTCACTATGAAATACTATGGGTTCTATGACTTCTCTTTCTAAATCGAGTAACGTTTCTATGGAGACGACAGGATTTTCTTTTGGGATACGGGTATATCCTTGCAGATGCACTATTCCTTCTTTACTGCATCCCTCGCTCCCTCACATTGTCGTATTGACACAGAAATTGCGTCGCTACGAAATACTATGGGCTCTATGGCTTCTCCATCTAAATCGAGTAATGTTTCTATGGAAACGACAGCATTTTCTTTTGGGTTACGAGTATCTCTTTTGGGATGAACTATTCCTTCTTTACGGCATCCCTCGTTCCTCACATTGACGAATGAACACAGAAACTGTGTCGCTATGAAATACTGTGGGTTCTATGACTTCCCCCTCTAAATCGAGTAACGTTGCTATAGAAACGACAGGTTTTCCTTTTGGGATACGGGTATATCCTTTCAGATGCACTATTCCTTCTTAACTGCATCTCTCGCTCCCTCATAATGACGAATAAACACAGAAATGGCGTCACTATGAAATACTATGGGTTCTATGACTTCTCCTTCTAAATCGAGTAACGTTTCTATGGAAACGACAGGATTTTCTTTTGGGATACGGGTATATCCTTTCAGATGCCCTATTCCTTCTTTACTGCATCCCTCGTTCCTCACATTGACGAATTAACACAGAAACTGTGTCGCTATGAAATACTATGGGTTCTATGACTTCTCCCTCTAAATCGAGTAACGTTGCTATGGAAACGACAGGTTTTTTTTTTGGGATACGGGTATATCCTTTCAGATGCACTATTCCTTCTTAACTGCATCTCTCGCTCCCTCATAATGACGAGTAAACACAGAAATGGCGTCGATATGAAATACTATGTGTTCTATCGCTTCTCCCTCTAAATCGAGAAACGTTTCTATTGAAACGACAGGATTTTCATTTGGAGTACGAGTATTTCCTTTCCGATGCACTATTCCTTCTTAACTGCATCTCTCGCTCCCTCATAATGACGAATAAACACAGAAATGGTGTCGCTATGAAATACTATGGGTTCTATGACTTCTCCTTCTAAATCGAGTAACGCTTCTATGGAAACGACAGGATTTTCTTTTGGGATACGGGTATATCCTTTCAGATGCACTATTCCTTCTTTACTGCATCCCTCGTTCCTCACATTGACGAATTAACACAGAAACTGTGTCGTTATGAACTACTATGGGTTCTATGACTTCTCCTTCAAAATCGAGTAACGTTTCTATGGAAACGACAGGATTTTCTTTTGGGATACGGGTATATTCTTTCAGATGCACTATTCCTTCTTTACTGCATCCCTCGCTCCCTCACATTGTCGTATTAACACAGAAATTGCGTTGCTACGAAATACTATGGGCTATATGGCTTCTCCATCTAAATCGAGTAACATTTCTATGGAAACTACAGGCTTATTTTTGGGATACGAGTATCTCTTTTCCGATGCACTATTCCTTCTTTACTGCATACCTCGTTCCTCACATAGACGAATTAACACAGAAACTGTGTCGCAATGAAATACTATAGGTTCTATGACTTCTTCCTCTAAATCGAGTAACATTGCTATGGAAACGACAGGTTTTTCTTTTGGGATACGGGTATATCCTTTCAGATGCACTATTCCTTCTTAACTGCATCTTTCGCTCCCTCATAATGACGAATAAACACAGAAATGGCGTCGCTTTGAAATACTATGGGATCTATGACTTCTCCTTCTAAGTCGAGTAACGTTTCTATGGAAACGACAGGGTTTCCTTTTGGGATACGTGTATATCCTTTCAGATGCACTATTCCTTCTTTACTGCATCCCTCGCTCCCTCACATTGTCGTATTAACACAGAAATTGCGTCGTTACGATATACTATGGGCTCTATGGCTTCTCCCACTAAATCGAGAAAATTTTCTATTGAAACGACAGGATTTTCTTTTGGAGTACGAGTATCTCCTTTCCGATGCACTATTCCTTCTTAACTGCATCTCTCGCTCCCTCATAATGACGAATAAACACAGAAATGGCGTCGCTATGAAATACTATGGGTTCTATGACTTCTCCTTGTAAATCGAGTAACGTTTCTATGGAAACGACAGGATTTTCTTTTGGGATACGGGTATATCTTTTCAGATGCACTATTCCTTCTTTACTGCATCCCTCGCTCCCTCACATTGTCGTATTAACACAGAAATTGCGTCGCCACCAAATACTATGGGCTCTATGGCCTCTCCATCTAAATCGAGTAACATTTCTATGGAAACGACAGGATTTTCTTTTGGAGTACGAGTATCTCCTTTCCGATACACTATTCCTTCTTAACTGCATCTCTCGCTCCCTCATAATGACGAATAAACACAGAAATGGCGTCGCTATGAAATACTATGGGTTCAATGACTTCTCCTTCTAAATCGAGTAACGTTTCTATGGAAACGACAGGATTTTCTTTTGGGATACGGGTATATCTTTTCAGATGCACTATTCCTTCTTTACTGCATCCCTCGTTCCTCACATTGACGAATTAACACAGAAATTGTGTCGCTATGAATTACTATGGGTTCTATGACTTCTCCCTCTAAATCGAGTAACGTAGCTATGGAAACGACAGGTTTTTCTTTTGGGATACGGATATATCTTTTCAGATGCACTATTCCTTCTATACTGCATCCCTCGCTCCCTCACATTGTCGTATTAACACAGAAATTGCGTCGCCACGAAATACTATGGGCTCTATGGCCTCTCCATCTAAATCGAGTAACATTTCTATGGAAACGACAGGATTTTTTTTGGAGTACGAGTATCTCCTTTCCGATACACTATTCCTTCTTAACTGCATCTCTGGCTCCCTCATAATGACGAATAAACACAGAAATGGCGTCGCTATGAAATACTATGGGTTCTATGACTTCTCCTTCTAAATCGAGTAACGTTTCTATGGAAACGACAGGATTTTCTTTTGGGATACGGGTATATCCTTTCAGATGCACTATTCCTTCTTTACTGCATCCCTCGCTCCCTCACATTGGCGTATTAACACAGAAATTGCGTCGCTACGAAATACTATGGGCTCTATCGCTTCTCCCTCTAAATCGAGAAACGTTTCTATTGAAACGACAGGATTTTCTTTTGGAGTACGAGTATCTCCTTTCCGATGCACTATTCCTTCTTAACTGCATCTCTCGCTCCCTCATAATGACGAATAAACACAGAAACTGTGTCGTTATGAACTACTATGGGTTCTATGACTTCTCCTTCCAAATCGAGTAACGTTTCTATGGAAACGACAGGATTTTCTTTTGGGATACGGGTATATTCTTTCAGATGCACTATTCCTTCTTTACTGCATCCCTCGCTCCCTCACATTGTCGTATTAACACAGAAATTGCGTTGCTACGAAATAGTATGGGCTATATGGCTTCTCCATCTAAATCGAGTAACATTTCTATGAAAACGACAGGCTTATTTTTGGGATACGAGTATCTCTTTTTCGATGCACTATTCCTTCTTTACTGCATACCTCGTTCCTCACATTGACGAATTAACACAGAATCTGTGTCGCAATGAAATTCTATGGGTTCTATGACTTCTCCCTCTAAATCGAGTAACGTTGCTATGGAAACGACAGGTTTTTCTTTTGGGATACGGGTATATCCTTTCAGATGCACTATTCCTTCTTAACTGCATCTCTCGCTCCCTCATAATGACGAATAAACACAGAAATGGCATCGCTATGAAATACTATGGGTTCTATGACTTCTCCTTCTAAATCGAGTAACGTTTCTATGGAAACGACAGGATTTTCTTTTGGGATACGGGTATATCCTATCAGATGTACTATTCCTTCTTTACTGCATCCCTCGCTCCCTCACATTGTCGTATTAACACAGAAACTGTGTCGCTATGAAATACTATGAGTTCTATGACTTCTCCCTCTAAATCGAGTAACGTTGCTATGGAAACGACAGGTTTTTCTTTTGGGATACGGGTATATCCTTTCAGATGCACTATTCCTTCTTAACTGCATCTCTCGCTCCCTCATAATGACGAATAAACACAGAAATGGCGTCACTATGAAATACTATGGGTTCTATGACTTCTCTTTCTAAATCGAGTAACGTTTCTATGGAGACGACAGGATTTTCTTTTGGGATACGGGTATATCCTTGCAGATGCACTATTCCTTCTTTACTGCATCCCTCGCTCCCTCACATTGTCGTATTGACACAGAAATTGCGTCGCTACGAAATACTATGGGCTCTATGGCTTCTCCATCTAAATCGAGTAATGTTTCTATGGAAACGACAGCATTTTCTTTTGGGTTACGAGTATCTCTTTTGGGATGAACTATTCCTTCTTTACGGCATCCCTCGTTCCTCACATTGACGAATGAACACAGAAACTGTGTCGCTATGAAATACTGTGGGTTCTATGACTTCCCCCTCTAAATCGAGTAACGTTGCTATAGAAACGACAGGTTTTCCTTTTGGGATACGGGTATATCCTTTCAGATGCACTATTCCTTCTTAACTGCATCTCTCGCTCCCTCATAATAACGAATAAACACAGAAATGGCGTCACTATGAAATACTATGGGTTCTATGACTTCTCCTTCTAAATCGAGTAACGTTTCTATGGAAACGACAGGATTTTCTTTTGGGATACGGGTACATCCTTTCAGATGCCCTATTCCTTCTTTACTGCATCCCTCGTTCCTCACATTGACGAATTAACACAGAAACTGTGTCGCTATGAAATACTATGGGTTCTATGACTTCTCCCTCTAAATCGAGTAACGTTGCTATGGAAACGACAGGTTTTTTTTTTTGGGATACGGGTATATCCTTTCAGATGCACTATTCCTTCTTAACTGCATCTCTCGCTCCCTCATAATGACGAGTAAACACAGAAATGGCGTCGATATGAAATACTATGGGTTCTATGACTTCTCCTTGTAAATCGAGTAACGTTTCTATGGAAACGACAGGATTTCCTTTTGGGATACGTGTATATCCTTTCAGATGCACTATTCCTTCTTTACTGCATCCCTCGCTCCCTCACATTGTCGTATTAACACAGAAATTGCGTCGTTACGATATACTATGGGCTCTATGGCTTCTCCCACTAAATCGAGAAAATTTTCTATTGAAACGACAGGATTTTCTTTTGGAGTACGAGTATCTCCTTTCCGATGCACTATTCCTTCTTAACTGCATCTCTCGCTCCCTCATAATGACGAATAAACACAGAAATGGCGTCGCTATGAAATACTATGGGTTCTATGACTTCTCCTTGTAAATCGAGTAACGTTTCTATGGAAACGACAGGATTTTCTTTTGGGATACGGGTATATCTTTTCAGATGCACTATTCCTTCTTTACTGCATCCCTCGCTCCCTCACATTGTCGTATTAACACAGAAATTGCGTCGCCACCAAATACTATGGGCTCTATGGCCTCTCCATCTAAATCGAGTAACATTTCTATGGAAACGACAGGATTTTCTTTTGGAGTACGAGTATCTCCTTTCCGATACACTATTCCTTCTTAACTGCATCTCTCGCTCCCTCATAATGACGAATAAACACAGAAATGGCGTCGCTATGAAATACTATGGGTTCTATGACTTCTCCTTCTAAATCGAGTAACGTTTCTATGGAAACGACAGGATTTTCTTTTGGGATACGGGTATATCTTTTCAGATGCACTATTCCTTCTTTACTGCATCCCTCGTTCCTCACATTGTCGAATTAACACAGAAATTGTGTCGCTATGAATTACTATGGGTTCTATGACTTCTCCCTCTAAATCGAGTAACGTAGCTATGGAAACGACAGGTTTTTCTTTTGGGATACGGATATATCTTTTCAGATGCACTATTCCTTCTATACTGCATCCCTCGCTCCCTCACATTGTCGTATTAACACAGAAATTGCGTCGCCACGAAATACTATGGGCTCTATGGCCTCTCCATCTAAATCGAGTAACGTTTCTATGGAAACGACAGGATTTTCTTTTGGGATACGGGTATATCCTTTCAGATGCACTATTCCTACTTTACTGCATCCCTCGCTCCCTCACATTGGCGTATTAACACAGAAATTGCGTCGCTACGAAATACTATGGGCTCTATCGCTTCTCCCTCTAAATCGAGAAACGTTTCTATTGAAACGACAGGATTTTCTTTTGGAGTACGAGTATCTCCTTTCCGATGCACTATTCCTTCTTAACTGCATCTCTCGCTCCCTCATAATGACGAATAAACACAGAAACTGTGTCGTTATGATCTACTATGGGTTCTATGACTTCTCCTTCCAAATCGAGTAACGTTTCTATGGAAACGACAGGATTTTCTTTTGGGATACGGGTATATTCTTTCAGATGCACTATTCCTTCTTTCCTGCATCCCTCGCTCCCTCACATTTTCGTATTAACACAGAAATTGCGTTGCTACGAAATAGTATGGGCTATATGGCTTCTCCATCTAAATCGAGTAACATTTCTATGAAAACGACAGGCTTATTTTTGGGATACGAGTATCTCTTTTTCGATGCACTATTCCTTCTTTACTGCATACCTCGTTCCTGACATTGACGAATTAACACAGAATCTGTGTCGCAATGAAATTCTATGGGTTCTATGACTTCTCCCTCTAAATCGAGTAACGTTGCTATGGAAACGACAGGTTTTTCTTTTGGGATACGGGTATATCCTTTCAGATGCACTATTCCTTCTTAACTGCATCTCTCGCTCCCTCATAATGACGAATAAACACAGAAATGGCATCGCTATGAAATACTATGGGTTCTATGACTTCTCCTTCTAAATCGAGTAACGTTTCTATGGAAACGACAGGATTTTCTTTTGGGATACGGGTATATCCTTTCAGATGTACTATTCCTTCTTTACTGCATCCCTCGCTCCCTCACATTGTCGTATTAACACAGAAACTGTGTCGCTATGAAATACTATGAGTTCTATGACTTCTCCCTCTAAATCGAGTAACGTTGCTATGGAAACGACAGGTTTTTCTTTTGGGATACGGGTATATCCTTGCAGATGCACTATTCCTTCTTTGCTGCATCCCTCGCTCCCTCACATTGTCGTATTGACACAGAAATTGCGTCGCTACGAAATACTATGGGCTCTATGGCTTCTCCATCTAAATCGAGTAATGTTTCTATGGAAACGACAGCATTTTCTTTTGGGTTACGAGTATCTCTTTTGGGATGAACTATTCCTTCTTTACGGCATCCCTCGTTCCTCACATTGACGAATGAACACAGAAACTGTGTCGCTATGAAATACTGTGGGTTCTATGACTTCCCCCTCTAAATCGAGTAACGTTGCTATAGAAACGACAGGTTTTCCTTTTGGGATACGGGTATATCCTTTCAGATGCACTATTCCTTCTTAACTGCATCTCTCGCTCCCTCATAATGACGAATAAACACAGAAATGGCGTCACTATGAAATACTATGGGTTCTATGACTTCTCCTTCTAAATCGAGTAACGTTTCTATGGAAACGACAGGATTTCCTTTTGGGATACGGGTATATCCTTTCAGATGCCCTATTCCTTCTTTACTGCATCCCTCGTTCCTCACATTGACGAATTAACACAGAAACTGTGTCGCTATGAAATACTATGGGTTCTATGACTTCTCCCTCTAAATCGAGTAACGTTGCTATGGAAACGACAGGTTTTTTTTTTTTGGGATACGGGTATATCCTTTCAGATGCACTATTCCTTCTTAACTGCATCTCTCGCTCCCTCATAATGACGAGTAAACACAGAAATGGCGTCGATATGAAATACTATGTGTTCTATCGCTTCTCCCTCTAAATCGAGAAACGTTTCTATTGAAACGACAGGATTTTCATTTGGAGTACGAGTATTTCCTTTCCGATGCACTATTCCTTCTTAACTGCATCTCTCGCTCCCTCATAATGACGAATAAACACAGAAATGGTGTCGCTATGAAATACTATGGGTTCTATGACTTCTCCTTCTAAATCGAGTAACGCTTCTATGGAAACGACAGGATTTTCTTTTGGGATACGGGTATATCCTTTCAGATGCACTATTCCTTCTTTACTGCATCCCTCGTTCCTCACATTGACGAATTAACACAGAAACTGTGTCGTTATGAACTACTATGGGTTCTATGACTTCTCCTTCAAAATCGAGTAACGTTTCTATGGAAATGACAGGATTTTCTTTTGGGATACGGGTATATTCTTTCAGATGCACTATTCCTTCTTTACTGCATCCCTCGCTCCCTCACATTGTCGTATTAACACAGAAATTGCGTTGCTACGAAATACTATGGGCTATATGGCTTCTCCATCTAAATCGAGTAACATTTCTATGGAAACGACAGGCTTATTTTTGGGATACGAGTATCTCTTTTCCGATGCACTATTCCTTCTTTACTGCATACCTCGTTCCTCACATAGACGAATTAACACAGAAACTGTGTCGCAATGAAATACTATAGGTTCTATGACTTCTTCCTCTAAATCGAGTAACATTGCTATGGAAACGACAGGTTTTTCTTTTGGGATACGGGTATATCCTTTCAGATGCACTATTCCTTCTTAACTGCATCTCTCGCTCCCTCATAATGACGAATAAACACAGAAATGGCGTCGCTTAGAAATACTATGGGTTCTATGACTTCTCCTTCTAAGTCGAGTAACGTTTCTATGGAAACGACAGGATTTCCTTTTGGGATACGTGTATATCCTTTCAGATGCACTATTCCTTCTTTACTGCATCCCTCGCTCCCTCACATTGTCGTATTAACACAGAAATTGCGTCGTTACGATATACTATGGGCTCTATGGCTTCTCCCACTAAATCGAGAAAATTTTCTATTGAAACGACAGGATTTTCTTTTGGAGTACGAGTATCTCCTTTCCGATGCACTATTCCTTCTTAACTGCATCTCTCGCTCCCTCATAATGACGAATAAACACAGAAATGGCGTCGCTATGAAATACTATGGGTTCTATGACTTCTCCTTGTAAATCGAGTAACGTTTCTATGGAAACGACAGGATTTTCTTTTGGGATACGGGTATATCTTTTCAGATGCACTATTCCTTCTTTACTGCATCCCTCGCTCCCTCACATTGTCGTATTAACACAGAAATTGCGTCGCCACCAAATACTATGGGCTCTATGGCCTCTCCATCTAAATCGAGTAACATTTCAATGGAAACGACAGGATTTTCTTTTGGAGTACGAGTATCTCCTTTCCGATACACTATTCCTTCTTAACTGCATCTCTCGCTCCCTCATAATGACGAATAAACACAGAAATGGCGTCGCTATGAAATACTATGGGTTCAATGACTTCTCCTTCTAAATCGAGTAACGTTTCTATGGAAACGACAGGATTTTCTTTTGGGATACGGGTATATCTTTTCAGATGCACTATTCCTTCTTTACTGCATCCCTCGTTCCTCACATTGACGAATTAACACAGAAATTGTGTCGCTATGAATTACTATGGGTTCTATGACTTCTCCCTCTAAATCGAGTAACGTAGCTATGGAAACGACAGGTTTTTCTTTTGGGATACGGATATATCTTTTCAGATGCACTATTCCTTCTATACTGCATCCCTCGATCCCTCACATTGTCGTATTAACACAGAAATTGCGTCGCCACGAAATACTATGGGCTCTATGGCCTCTCCATCTAAATCGAGTAACATTTCTATGGAAACGACAGGATTTTTTTTTGGAGTACGAGTATCTCCTTTCCGATACACTATTCCTTCTTAACTGCATCTCTGGCTCCCTCATAATGACGAATAAACACAGAAATGGCGTCGCTATGAAATACTATGGGTTCTATGACTTCTCCTTCTAAATCGAGTAACGTTTCTATGGAAACGACAGGATTTTCTTTTGGGATACGGGTATATCCTTTCAGATGCACTATTCCTTCTTTACTGCATCCCTCGCTCCCTCACATTGGCGTATTAACACAGAAATTGCGTCGCTACGAAATACTATGGGCTCTATCGCTTCTCCCTCTAAATCGAGAAACGTTTCTATTGAAACGACAGGATTTTCTTTTGGAGTACGAGTATCTCCTTTCCGATGCACTATTCCTTCTTAACTGCATCTCTCGCTCCCTCATAATGACGAATAAACACAGAAACTGTGTCGTTATGAACTACTATGGGTTCTATGACTTCTCCTTCCAAATCGAGTAACGTTTCTATGGAAACGACAGGATTTTCTTTTGGGATACGGGTATATTCTTTCAGATGCACTATTCCTTCTTTACTGCATCCCTCGCTCCCTCACATTGTCGTATTAACACAGAAATTGCGTTGCTACGAAATAGTATGGACTATATGGCTTCTCCATCTAAATCGAGTAACATTTCTATGGAAACGACAGGCTTATTTTTTGGATACGAGTATCTCTTTTCCGATGCACTATTCCTTCTTTACTGCATACCTCGTTCCTCACATTGACGTATTAACACAGAAACTGTGTCGCAATGAAATTCTATGGGTTCTATGACTTCTCCCTCTAAATCGAGTAACGTTGCTATGGAAACGACAGGTTGTTCTTTTGGGATACGGATATATCTTTTCAGATGCACTATTCCTTCTTTACTGCATCCCTCGCTCCCTCACATTGTCGTATTAACACAGAAACAGTGTCGCAATGAAATTCTATGGGTTCTATGACTTCTCCCTCTAAATCGAGTAACGTTGCTATGGAAACGATAGGTTTTTCTTTTGGGATACGGGTATATCTTTTGAGATGCACTATTCCTTCTTAACTGCATCTCTCGCTCCCTCATAATGACGAATAATCACAGAAATGGCGTCGCTATGAAATACTATGGGTTCTATGAGTTCTCCTTCTAAATCGAGTAACGTTTCTATGGAAACGACAGGATTTTCTTTTGGGATACTGGTATATCTTTTCAGATGCACTATTCCTTCTTTACTGCATCCCTCGCTCCCTCACGTTGTCGTATTAACACAGAAATTGCGTCGCCACAAAATACTATGGGCTCTATGGCCTCTCCATCTAAATCGAGTAACATTTCTATGGAAACGACAGGATTTTCTTCTGGAGTACGAGTATCTCCTTTCCGATACACTATTCCTTCTTAACTGCATCTCTCGCTCCCTCATAATGACGAATTAACACAGAAATGGCGTCGCTATGAAATACTATGGGTTCTATGACTTCTCCTTCTAAATCGAGTAACGTTTCTATGGAAACGACAGGATTTTCTTTTGGGATACGGGTATATCCTTTCAGATGCACTATTCCTTCTTTACTGCATCCCTCGCTCCCTCACATTGTCGTATTATCACAGAAACTGTGTCCCTATGAAATAATATGAGTTCTATGACTTCTCCCTCTAAATCGAGTAACGTTGCTATGGAAACGACAGGTTTTTCTTTTGGGATACGGGTATATCCTTTCAGATGCACTATTCCTTCTTAACTGCATCTCTCGCTCCCTCATAATGACGAATAAACACAGAAACTGTGTCGTTATGAACTACTATGGGTTCTATGACTTCTCCTTCCAAATCGAGTAACGTTTCTATGGAAACGACAGGATTTTCTTTTGGGATACGGGTATATTCTTTCAGATGCACTATTCCTTCTTTACTGCATCCCTCGCTCCCTCACATTGTCGTATTAACACAGAAATTGCGTTGCTACGAAATAGTATGGGCTATATGGCTTCTCCATCTAAATCGAGTAACATTTCTATGGAAACGACAGGCTTATTTTTTGGATACGAGTATCTCTTTTCCGATGCACTATTCCTTCTTTACTGCATACCTCGTTCCTCACATTGACGAATTAACACAGAAACTGTGTCGCAATGAAATTCTATGGGTTCTATGACTTCTCCCTCTAAATCGAGTAACGTTGCTATGGAAACGACAGGTTTTCCTTTTGGGATACGGATATATCTTTTCAGATGCACTATTCCTTCTTTACTGCATCCCTCGCTCCCTCACATTGTCGTATTAACACAGAAACTGTGTCGCAATGAAATTCTATAGGTTCTATGACTTCTCCCTCTAAATCGAGTAACGTTGCTATGGAAACGATAGGTTTCTCTTTTGGGATACGGGTATATCTTTTGAGATGCACTATTCCTTCTTAACTGCATCTCTCGCTCCCTCATAATGACGAATAATCACAGAAATGGCGTCGCTATGAAATACTATGGGTTCTATGACTTCTCCTTCTAAATCGAGTAACGTTTCTGTGGAAACGACAGGATTTTCTTTTGGGATACTGGTATATCTTTTCAGATGCACTATTCCTTCTTTACTGCATCCCTCGCTCCCTCACGTTGTCGTATTCACACAGAAATTGCGTCGCCACGAAATACTATGGGCTCTATGGCCTCTCCATCTAAATCGAGTAACATTTCTATGGAAACGACAGGATTTTCTTCTGGAGTACGAGTATCTCCTTTCCGATACACTATTCCTTCTTAACTGCATCTCTCGCTCCCTCATAATGACGAATTAACACAGAAATGGCGTCGCTATGAAATACTATGGGTTCTATGACTTCTCCTTCTAAATCGAGTAACGTTTCTATGGAAACGACAGGATTTTCTTTTGGGATACGGGTATATCCTTTCAGATGCACTATTCCTTCTTTACTGCATCCCTCGCTCCCTCACATTGTCGTATTAACACAGAAACTGTGTCCCTATGAAATACTATGAGTTCTATGACTTCTCCCTCTAAATCGAGTAACGTTGCTATGGAAACGACAGGTTTTTCTTTTGGGATACGGGTATATCCTTTCAGATGCACTATTAATTCTTAACTGCATCTCTCGCTCCCTCATAATGACGAATAAACACAGAAATGGCGTCGCTATGAAATGCTATGGGTTCTATGACTTCTCCTTCTAAATCGAGTAACGTTTCTATGGAAACGACAGGATCTTCTTTTGGGATACGGGTATATCCTTTCAGATGCACTATTCCTTCTTTACTGCATCCCTCGCTCCCTCACATTGTCGTATTAACACAGAAATTGCGTCGCTACGAAATACTATGGGCTCTATCGCTTCTCCCTCTAAATCGAGAAACGTTTCTATTGAAACGACAGGATTTCCTTTTGGAGTACGAGTATCTCCTTTCCGATGCACTATTCCTTCTTAACTGCATCTCTCGCTCCCTCATAATGACGAATAAACACAGAAACTGTGTCGTTATGAACTACTATGGGTTCTATGACTTCTCCTTCCAAATCGAGTAACGTTTCTATGGAAACGACAGGATTTTCTTATGGGATACGGGTATATTCTTTCAGATGCACTATTCCTTCTTTACTGCATCCCTCGCTCCCTCACATTGTCGTATTAACACAGAAATTGCGTTGCTACGAAATACTATGGGCTATATGGCTTCTCCATCTAAATCGAGTAACATTTCTATGGAAACGACAGGCTTATTTTTGGGATACGAGTATCTCTTTTCCGATGCACTATTCCTTCTTTACTGCATACCTCGTTCCTCACATTGACGAATTAACACAGAAACTGTGTCTCAATGAAATTCTATGGGTTCTATGACTTCTCCCTCTAAATCGAGTAACGTTGCTATGGAAACGGCAGGTTTTTCTTTTGGGATACGGGTATATCTTTTCAGATGCACTATTCCTTCTTTACTGCATCCCTCGCTCCCTCACATTGTCGTATTAACACAGAAACTGTGTCGGAATGAAATTCTATGGGTTCTATGACTTCTCCCTCTAAATCGAGTAACGTTGCTATGGAAACGACAGGTTTTTCTTTTGTGATACGGGTATATCTTTTGAGATGCACTATTCCTTCTTAACTGCATCTCTCGCTCCCTCATAATGACGAATAAACACAGAAATGGCGTCGCTATGAAATACTATGGGTTCTATGACTTCTCCTTCTAAATCGAGTAACGTTTCTATGGAAACGACAGGATTTTCTTTTGGGATACGGGTATATCTTTTCAGATGCACTATTCCTTCTTTACTGCATCCCTCGCTCCCTCACGTTGTCGTATTAACACAGAAATTGCGTCGCCACGAAATACTATGGGCTCTATGCCCTCTCCATCTAAATCGAGTAACATTTCTATGGAAACGACAGGATTTTCTTCTGGAGTACGAGTATCTCCTTTCCGATACACTATTCCTTCTTAACTGCATCTCTCGCTCCCTCATAATGACGAATAAACACAGAAATGGTGTCGCTATGAAATACTATGGGTTCTATGACTTCTCCTTCTAAATCGAGTACCGTTTCTATGGAAACGACAGGATTTTCTTTTGGGATACGGGTATATCCTTTCAGATGCACTATTCCTTCTTTACTGCATCCCTCGCTCCCTCACATTGTCGAATTAACACAGAAACTGTGTCCCTATGAAATATTATGAGTTCTATGACTTCTCCCTCTAAATCGAGTAACGTTGCTATGGAAACGACAGGTTTTTCTTTTGGGATACGGGTATATCCTTTCAGATGCACTATTCCTTCTTAACTGCATCTCTCGCTCCCTCATAATGACGAATAAACACAGAAATGGCGTCGCTATGAAATACTATGGGTTCTATGACTTCTCCTTCTAAATCGAGTAACGTTTCTATGGAAACGACAGGATTTTCTATTGGGATACGGGTATATCTTTTCAGATGCACTATTCCTTCTTTACTGCATCCCTCGCTCCCTCACATTGTCGTATTAACACAGAAATTGCGTCGCCACGAAATACTATGGGCTCTATGGCCTATCCATCTAAATCGAGTAACATTTCTATGGAAACGACATGATTTTCTTTTGGAGTACGAGTATCTCCTTTCCGATACACTATTCCTTCTTAACTGCATCTCTCGCTCCCTCATAATGACGAATAAACACAGAAATGGCGTCGTTATGAAATACTATGGGTTCTATGACTTCTCCTTCTAAATCGAGTAACGTTTCTAAGGAAACGACAGGATTTTCTTTTGGGATACGGGTATATCCTTTCAGATGCACTATTCCTTCTTTACTGCATCCCTCGCTCCCTCACATTGTCGTATTAACACAGAAACTGTGCCGCTATGAAATACTATGAGTTCTATGACTTCTCCCTCTAAATCGAGTAACGTTGCTATGGAGACGACAGGTTTTTCTATTGGGATACGGGTATATCCTTTCAGATGCACTATTCCTTCTTAACTGCATCTCTCGCTCCCTCATAATGACGAATAAACACAGAAATGGCGTCACTATGAAATACTATGGGTTCTATGACTTCTCCTTCTAAATCGAGTAACGTTTCTATGGAAACGACAGGATTTTCTTTTGGGATGCGGGTATATCCTTTCAGATGCACTATTCCTTCTTTACTGCATCCCTCGCTCCCTGACATTGTCGTATTGACACAGAAATTGCGTCGCTACGAAATACTATGGGCTCTATGGCTTCTCCCTCTAAATCGAGAAACGTTTCTATTGAAACGACAGGATTTTCTTTTGGAGTACGAGTATCTCCTTTCCGATGCACTATTCCTTCTTAACTGCATATCTCGCCCCTCATAATGACTGAAAAAACACAGAAATGGTGTCGCTATGAAATACTATGGGTTCTATGACTTCTCCTTGTAAATCGAGTAACGTTTCAATGGAAACGACAGGATTTTCTTTTGGGATACGGGTATATCCTTTCAGATGCACTATTCCTTCTTTACTGCATCCCTCGCTCCCTCACATTGTCGTATTAACACAGAAATTGCGTCGCTACGAAATACTATGGGCTCTATGGCTTCTCCATCTAAATCGAGTAACGTTTCTATGGAAACGACAGGATTTTCTTTTGGGATACGAGTATCTCTTTTCCGATGCACTATTCCTTCTTTACTGCATCCCTCGATCCTCACGTTGACGAATTAACACGGAAACAGTGTCGCTATAAAATACTATGGGTTCTATGACTTCTCCTTCTAAATCGAGTTACGTTTCTATGGAAACGACAGGGTTTTCTTTTGGGATACGGGTATATCTTATCAGATGCACTATTCCTTCTTTACTGCATACCTCGTTCCTCAAATTGACGAATTAACACAGAGACTGTGTCGCTATGAATTACTATGGGTTCTATGACTTCTCCCTGTAAATTGAGTAACGTTGCTATGGAAACGACAGGTTTTTCTTTTGGGATACGGGTATATCCATTCAGATGCACTATTACTTCTTAACTGCATCTCTCGCTCCCTCATAATGACGAATAAACACAGAAATGGTGTCGCTATGAAATACTATGGGTTCTATGACTTCTCCTTCAAAATCGAGTAACGCTTCTATGGAAACGACAGGCTTATTTTTGGGATACGAGTATCTCTTTTCCGATGCACTATTCCTTCTTTACTGCATACCTCGTTCCTCACATTGACGAATTAACACAGAAACTGTGTCGCAATGAAATACTATAGGTTCTATGACTTCTCCCTCTAAATCGAGTAACATTGCTATGGAAACGACAGGTTTTTCTTTTGGGATACGGGTATATCCTTTCAGATGCACTATTCCTTCTTAACTGCATCTCTCGCTCCCTCATAATGACGAATAAACACAGAAATGGCGTCGCTTTGAAATACTATGGGTTCTATGACTTCTCCTTCTAAGTCGAGTAACGTTTCTATGGAAACGACAGGATTTCCTTTTGGGATACGGGTATATCCTTTCAGATGCACTATTCCTTCTTTACTGCATCCCTCGCTCCCTCACATTGTCGTATTAACACAGAAATTGCGTCGTTACGATATACTATGGGCTCTATGGCTTCTCCCACTAAATCGAGAAAATTTTCTATTGAAACGACAGGATTTTCTTTTGGAGTACGAGTATCTCCTTTCCGATGCACTATTCCTTCTTAACTGCATCTCTCGCTCCCTCATAATGACGAATAAACACAGAAATGGCGTCGCTATGAAATACTATGGGTTCTATGACTTCTCCTTGTAAATCGAGTAACGTTTCTATGGAAACGACAGGATTTTCTTTTGGGATACGGGTATATCTTTTCAGATGCACTATTCCTTCTTTACTGCATCCCTCGCTCCCTCACATTGTCGTATTAACACAGAAATTGCGTCGCCACCAAATACTATGGGCTCTATGGCCTCTCCATCTAAATCGAGTAACATTTCTATGGAAACGACAGGATTTTCTTTTGGAGTACGAGTATCTCCTTTCCGATACACTATTCCTTCTTAACTGCATCTCTCGCTCCCTCATAATGACGAATAAACACAGAAATGGCGTCGCTATGAAATACTATGGGTTCTATGACTTCTCCTTCTAAATCGAGTAACGTTTCTATGGAAACGACAGGATTTTCTTTTGGGATACGGGTATATCTTTTCAGATGCACTATTCCTTCTTTACTGCATCCCTCGTTCCTCACATTGACGAATTAACACAGAAATTGTGTCGCTATGAATTACTATGGGTTCTATGACTTCTCCCTCTAAATCGAGTAACGTAGCTATGGAAACGTCAGGTTTTTCTTTTGGGATACGGGTATATTCATTCAGATGCACTGTTCCTTCATAACTGCATCTCTCGCTCCCTCATAATGACGAATAATCACTGAAATGGTGTCGCTATGAAATACTATGGGTTCTATGACTTCTCATTCTAAATCGAGTAACGTTTCTATGGAAACGACATGATTTTCTTTTGGGATACGGGTATATCTTTTCAGATGCACTATTCCTTCTATACTGCATCCCTCGCTCCCTCACATTGTCGTATTAACACAGAAATTGCGTCGCCACGAAATACTATGGGCTCTATGGCCTCTCCATCTAAATCGAGTAACATTTCTATGGAAACGACAGGATTTTTTTTTGGAGTACGAGTATCTCCTTTCCGATACACTATTCCTACTTAACTGCATCTCTGGCTCCCTCATAATGACGAATAAACACAGAAATGGCGTCGCTCTGAAATACTATGGGTTCTATGACTTCTCCTTCTAAATCGAGTAACGTTTCCATGGAAACGACAGGATTTTATTTTGGGATACGGGTATATCCTTTCAGATGCACTATTCCTTCTTTACTGCATCCCTCGCTCCCTCACATTGTCGTATTAACACTGAAATTGCGTCGCTACGAAATACTATGGGCTCTATCGCTTCTCCCTCTAAATCGAGAAACGTTTCTATTGAAACGACAGGATTTTCTTTTGGAGTACGAGTTTCTCCTTTCCGATGCACTATTCCTTCTTAACTGCATCTCTCGCTCCCTCATAATGACGAATAAACACAGAAACTGTGTCGTTATGTACTACTATGGGTTCTATGACTTCTCCTACCAAATCGAGTAACGTTTCTATGGAAACGACAGGATTTTCTTTTGGGATACGGGTATATTCTTTCAGATGCACTATTCCTTCTTTACTGCGTCCCTCGCTCCCTCACATTGTCGTATTAACACAGAAATTGCGTTGCTACGAAATAGTATGGGCTATATGGCTTCTCCATCTAAATCGAGTAATATTTCTATGGAAACGACAGGCTTATTTTTTGGATACGAGTATCTCTTTTCCGATGCACTATTCCTTCTTTACTGCATACCTCGTTCCTCACATTGACGAATTAACACAGAAACTGTGTCGCAATGAAATTCTATGGGTTCTATGACTTCTCCCTCTAAATCGAGTAACGTTGCTATGGAAACGACAGGTTTTTCTTTTGGTATACGGATATATCTTTTCAGATGCACTATTCCTTCTTTACTGCATCCCTCGCTCCCTCACATTGTCGTATTAACACAGAAACTGTGTCGCAATGAAATTCTATGGGTTCTATGACTTCTCCCTCTAAATCGAGTAACGTTGCTATGGAAACGACACGTTTTTCTTTTGGGATACGGGTGTATCTTTTGACATGCACTATTCCTTCTTAACTGCATCTCTCGCTCCCTCATAATGACGAATAAACACAGAAATGGCGTCGCTATGAAATACTATGGGTTCTATGACTTCTCCTTCTAAATCGAGTAACGTTTCAATGGAAACGACAGGATTTTCTTTTGGGATACTGGTATATCTTTTCAGATGCACTATTCCTTCTTTACTGCATCCCTCGCTCCGTCACGTTGTCGTATTAACACAGAAATTGCGTCGCCACGAAATACTATGGGCTCTATTGCTTCTCCATCTAAATCGAGTAACATTTCTATGGAAACGACAGGATTTTCTTCTGGAGTACGAGTATCTCCTTTCCGATACACTATTCCTTCTTAACTGCATCTCTCGCTCCCTCATAATGACGAATTAACACAGAAATGGCGTCGCTATGAAATACTATGGGTTCTATGACTTCTCCTTCTAAATCGAGCAACGTTTCTATGGAAACGACAGGATTTTCTTTTGGGATACGGGTATATCCTTTCAGATGCACTATTCCTCCTTTACTGCATCCCTCGCTCCCTCACATTGTCGTATTAACACAGAAACTGTGTCCCTATGAAATACTATGACTTCTATGACTTCTCCCTCTAAATCGAGTAACGTTGCTATGGAAACGACAGGATTTTCTTTTGGGATACGGGTATATCCTTTCAGATGCACTATTCCTTCTTTACTGCATCCCTCGCTCCCTCACATTGTCGTATTAACACAGAAATTGCGTCGCTACGAAATACTATGGGCTCTATCGCTTCTCCCTCTAAATCGAGAAACGTTTCTATTGAAACGACAGGATTTCCTTTTGGATTACGAGTATCTCCTTTCCGATGCACTATTCCTTCTTAACTGCATCTCTCGCTCCCTCATAATGACGAATAAACACAGAAACTGTGTCGTTATGAACTACTATGGGTTCTATGACTTCTCCTTCCAAATCGAGTAACGTTTCTATGGAAACGACAGGATTTTCTTTTGGGATACGGGTATACTCTTTCAGATGCACTATTTCTTCTTTACTGCATCCCTCGCTCCCTCACATTGTCGTATTAACACAGAAATTGCGTTGCTACGAAATACTATGGGCTATATGGCTTCTCCATCTAAATCGAGTAACATTTCTATGGAAACGACAGGCTTATTTTTGGGATACGAGTATCTCTTTTCCGATGCACTATTCCTTCTTTACTGCATACCTCGTTCCTCACATTGACGAATTAACACAGAAACTGTGTCGCAATGAACTTCTATGGGTTCTATGACTTCTCCCTCTAAATCGAGTAACGTTGCTATGGAAACGGCAGGTTTTTCTTTTGGGATACGGGTATATCTTTTCAGATGCACTATTCCTTCTTTACTGCATCCCTCGCTCCCTCACATTGTCGTATTAACACAGAAACTGTGTCGCAATGATATTCTATGGGTTCTATGACCTCTCCCTCTAAATCGAGTAACGTTGATATGGAAACGACAGGTTTTTCTTTTGGGATACGGGTATATCTTTTGAGATGCACTATTCCTTCTTAACTGCATCTCTCGCTCCCTCATAATGACGAATAAACACAGAAATGGCGTCGCTATGAAATACTATGGATTCTATGACTTCTCCTTCTAAATCGAGTAACGTTTCTAAGGAAACGACAGGATTTTCTTTTGGGATACGGGTATATCTTTTCAGATGCACTATTCCTTCTTTACTGCATCCCTCGCTCCCTCACGTTGTCGTATTAACACAGAAATTGCGTCGCCACGAAATACTATGGGCTCTATGGCCTCTCCGTCTAAATCGAGTAACATTTCTATGGAAACGACAGGATTTTCTTCTGGAGTACGAGTATCTCCTTTCCGATACACTATTCCTTCTTAACTGCATCTCTCGCTCCCTCATAATGACGAATAAACACAGAAATGGCGTCGCTATGAAATACTATGGGTTCTATGACTTCTCCTTCTAAATCGAGTAACGTTTCTATGGAAACGACAGGATTTTCTTTTGGGATACGGGTATATCCTTTCAGATGCACTATTCCTTCTTTACTGCATCCCTCGCTCCCTCACATTGTCGTATTAACACAGAAATTGGGTCGCCACGAAATACTATGGGCTCTATGGCCTATCCATCTAAATCGAGTAACATTTCTATGGAAACGACATGATTTTCTTTTGGAGTACGAGTATCTCCTTTCCGATACACTATTCCTTCTTAACTGCATCTCTCGCTCCCTCATAATGACGAATAAACACAGAAATGGCGTCGCTATGAAATACTATGGGTTCTATGACTTCTCCTTCTAAATCGAGTAACGTTTCTAAGGAAACGACAGGATTTTCTTTTGGGATACGGGTATATCCTTTCAGATGCACTATTCCTTCTTACTGCATCCCTCGCTCCCTCACATTGTCGTATTAACACAGAAATTGAGTCGCTACGAAATACTATGGGCTTATGGCTTCTCCATCTAAATCTAGTAACGTTTCTATGGAAACGATAGCATTTTCTTTTGGGTTACGAGTATCTCTTTTCGGATGAACTATTCCTTCTTTACTGCATCCCTCGTTCCTCACATTGACGAATGAACACAGAAACTGTGTCGCTATGAAATACTGTGGGTTCTATGACTTCCCCCTCTAAATCGAGTAACGTTGCTATAGAAACGACAGGTTTTCCTTTTGGGATACGGGTAAATCCTTTCAGATGCACTATTCCTTCTTAACTGCATGTCTCGCTCCCTCATAATGACGAATAAACACAGAAAAGGCGTCGCTATGAAATACTATGGGTTCTATGACTTCTCCTTCTAGATCGAGTAACGTTTCTATGGAAACGACAGGATTTTCTTTTGGGATACGGGTATATCCTTTCAGATGCCCTATTCCTTCTTTGCTGCATCCCTCGTTCCTCCCATTGACGAATTAACACAGAAACTGTGTCGCTATGAAATACTATGGGTTCCATGACTTCTCCCTCTAAATCGAGTAACGTTGCTATGGAAACGACAGGTTTTTCTTTTGGGATACGGGTATATCCTTTCAGATGCACTATTCCTTCTTAACTGCATCTCTTGCTCCCTCATAATGACGAATAAACACAGAAATGGCGTCGATATGAAATACTATGGGTTCTATCGCTTCTACCTCTAAATCGAGTAACGTTGCTATGGAAACGACAGGTTTTTCTTTTGGGACACGGGTATATCCTTTCAGATGCACTATTCCTTCTTAACTGCATCTTTCGCTCCCTCATAATGACGAATAAACACAGAAAAGGCGTCGCTATGAAATACTATGGGTTCAATGACTTCTCCTTCTAGATCGAGTAACGTTTCTATGGAAACGACAGGATTTTCTTTTGGGATACAGGTATATCCTTTCAGATGCCCTATTCCTTCTTTACTGCATCCCTCGCTCCCTCACACTGTCGTATTGACACAGAAATTGCGTCGCTACGAAATACTATGGGCTTATGGCTTCTCCATCTAAATCTAGTAACGTTTCTATGGAAACGATAGCATTTTCTTTTGGGTTACGAGTATCTCTTTTCAGGTGAACTATTCCTTCTTTACTGCATCCCTCGTTCCTCACATTGACGAATGAACACAGAAACTGTGTCGCTATGAAATACTGTGGGTTCTATGACTTCCCCCTCTAAATCGAGAAACGTTGCTATAGAAACGACAGGTTTTCCTTTTGGGATACGGGTAAATCCTTTCAGATGCACTATTCCTTCTTAACTGCATGTCTCGCTCCCTCATAATGACGAATAAACACAGAAAAGGCGTCGCTATGAAATACTATGGGTTCTATGACTTCTCCTTCTAGATCGAGTAACGTTTCTATGGAAACGACAGGATTTTCTTTTGGGATACGGGTATATCCTTTCAGATGCCCTATTCCTTCTTTGCTGCATCCCTCGTTCCTCCCATTGACGAATTAACACAGAAACTGTGTCGCTATGAAATACTATGGGTTCCATGACTTCTCCCTCTAAATCGAGTAACGTTGCTATGGAAACGAAAGGTTTTTCTTTTGGGATACGGGTATATCCTTTCAGATGCACTATTCCTTCTTAACTGCATCTCTTGCTCCCTCATAATGACGAATAAACACAGAAATGGCGTCGATATGAAATACTATGGGTTCTATCGCTTCTACCTCTAAATCGAGTAACGTTGCTATGGAAACGACAGGTTTTTCTTTTGGGATTCGGGTATATCCTTTCAGATGCACTATTCCTTCTTAACTGCATCTTTCGCTCCCTCATAATGACGAATAAACACAGAAATGGCGTCGCTATGTAATATTATGGGTTCTATGACTTCTCCTTCTAAGTCGAGTAACGTTTCTATGGAAACGACAGGATTTTCTTTTGGGATACGGGTATATCCTTTCAGATGCACTATTCCTTCTTTACTGCATCCCTCGCTCCCTCACATTGTCGTATTAACACAGAAATTGCGTCGTTACGATATACTATGGGCTCTATGGCTTCTCCCACTAAATCGAGAAAATTTTCTATTGAAACGACAGGATTTTTGTTTGGAGTACGAGTATCTCATTTCCGATGCACTATTCCTTCTTAACTGCATCTCTCGCTCCCTCATAATGACGAATAAACACAGAAATGGCGTCGCTATGAAATACTATGGGTTCTATGACTTCTCCTTGTAAATCGAGTAACGTTTCTATGGAAACGACAGGATTTTCTTTTGGGATACGGGTATATCCTTTCAGATGCACTATTCCTTCTTTACTGCATCCCTCGCTCCCTCACATTGTCGTATTAACACAGAAATTGCGTCGCCAAAAAATACTATGGGCTCTATGGCCTCTCCATCTAAATCGAGTAACATTTCTATGGAAACGACAGGATTTTCTTTTGGAGTACGAGTATCTCCTTTCCGATACACTATTCCTTCTTAACTGCATCTCTCGCTCCCTCATAATGACGAATAAACACAGAAATGGCGTCGCTATGAAATACTATGGGTTCTATGACTTCTCCTTCTAAATCGAGTAACGTTTCTATGGAAACGACAGGATTTTCTTTTGGGATACGGGAATATCCTTTCAGATGCACTATTCCTTCTTTACTACATCCCTCGCTCCCTCACATTGTCGTATTAACATAGAAACTGTGTCGCTATGAAATACTATGAGTTCTATGACTTCTCCCTCTAAATCGAGTAACGTTGCTATGGAAACGACAGGTTTTTCTTTTGGGATACGGGTATATCCTTTCAGATGCACTATTCCTTCTTAACTGCATCTCTCGCTCCCTTGTAATGACGTATAAACACAGAAATGGCGTCACTATGAAATACTATGGGTTCTATGACTTCTCCTTCTAAATCGAGTAACGTTTCTATGGAAACGACAGGATTTTCTTTTGGGATACGGGTATATCCTTTCAGATGCACTATTCCTTCTTTACTGCATCCCTCGCTCCCTCACACTGTCGTATTGACACAGAAATTGCGTCGCTACGAATTACTATGGGCTCTATGGCTTCTCCCTCTAAATCGAGGAACGTTTCTATTGAAACGACAGGATTTTCTTTTGGAGTACGAGTATCTCCTTTCCGATGCACTATTCCTTCTTAACTGCATCTCTCGCCCCTCATAATGACGAATAATCACTGAAATGGTGTCGCTATGAAATACTATGGGTTCTTTGACTTCTCATTCTTAATCGAGTAACGTTTCTATGGAAACGACAGGATTTTCTTTTGGGATACGGGTATATCTTTTCAGATGCACTATTCCTTCTTTACTGCATCCCTCGCTCCCTCACATTGTCGTATTAACACAGAAATTGGGTCGCCACGAAATACTATGGGCTCTATGGCCTATCCATCTAAATCGAGTAACATTTCTATGGAAACGACATGATTTTCTTTTGGAGTACGAGTATCTCCTTTCCGATACACTATTCCTATTTAACTGCATCTCTCGCTCCCTCATAATGACGAATAAACACAGAAATGGCGTCGCTATGAAATACTATGGGTTCTATGACTTCTCCTTCTAAATCGAGTAACGTTTCTAAGGAAACGACAGGATTTTCTTTTGGGATACGGGTATATCCTTTCAGATGCACTATTCCTTCTTACTGCATCCCTCGCTCCCTCACATTGTCGTATTAACACAGAAATTGAGTCGCTACGAAATACTATGGGCTTATGGCTTCTCCATCTAAATCTAGTAACGTTTCTATGGAAACGATAGCATTTTCTTTTGGGTTACGAGTATCTCTTTTCGGATGAACTATTCCTTCTTTACTGCATCCCTCGTTCCTCACATTGACGAATGAACACAGAAACTGTGTCGCTATGAAATACTGTGGGTTCTATGACTTCCCCCTCTAAATCGAGTAACGTTGCTATAGAAACGACAGGTTTTCCTTTTGGGATACGGGTAAATCCTTTCAGATGCACTATTCCTTCTTAACTGCATGTCTCGCTCCCTCATAATGACGAATAAACACAGAAAAGGCGTCGCTATGAAATACTATGGGTTCTATGACTTCTCCTTCTAGATCGAGTAACGTTTCTATGGAAACGACAGGATTTTCTTTTGGGATACGGGTATATCCTTTCAGATGCCCTATTCCTTCTTTGCTGCATCCCTCGTTCCTCCCATTGACGAATTAACACAGAAACTGTGTCGCTATGAAATACTATGGGTTCCATGACTTCTCCCTCTAAATCGAGTAACGTTGCTATGGAAACGACAGGTTTTTCTTTTGGGATACGGGTATATCCTTTCAGATGCACTATTCCTTCTTAACTGCATCTCTTGCTCCCTCATAATGACGAATAAACACAGAAATGGCGTCGATATGAAATACTATGGGTTCTATCGCTTCTACCTCTAAATCGAGTAACGTTGCTATGGAAACGACAGGTTTTTCTTTTGGGACACGGGTATATCCTTTCAGATGCACTATTCCTTCTTAACTGCATCTTTCGCTCCCTCATAATGACGAATAAACACAGAAAAGGCGTCGCTATGAAATACTATGGGTTCAATGACTTCTCCTTCTAGATCGAGTAACGTTTCTATGGAAACGACAGGATTTTCTTTTGGGATACAGGTATATCCTTTCAGATGCCCTATTCCTTCTTTACTGCATCCCTCGCTCCCTCACACTGTCGTATTGACACAGAAATTGCGTCGCTACGAAATCTATGGGCTTATGGCTTCTCCATCTAAATCTAGTAACGTTTCTATGGAAACGATAGCATTTTCTTTTGGGTTACGAGTATCTCTTTTCGGATGAACTATTCCTTCTTTACTGCATCCCTCGCTCCCTCACATTGTCGTATTAACACAGAAATTGCGTCGTTACGATATACTATGGGCTCTATGGCTTCTCCCACTAAATCGAGAAAATTTTCTATTGAAACGACAGGATTTTTGTTTGGAGTACGAGTATCTCATTTCCGATGCACTATTCCTTCTTAACTGCATCTCTCGCTCCCTCATAATGACGAATAAACACAGAAATGGCGTCGCTATGAAATACTATGGGTTCTATGACTTCTCCTTGTAAATCGAGTAACGTTTCTATGGAAACGACAGGATTTTCTTTTGGGATACGGGTATATCTTTTCAGATGCACTATTCCTTCTTTACTGCATCACTCGCTCCCTCACATTGTCGTATTAACACAGAAATTGCGTCGCCAAAAAATACTATGGGCTCTATGGCCTCTCCATCTAAATCGAGTAACATTTCTATGGAAACGACAGGATTTTCTTTTGGAGTACGAGTATCTCCTTTCCGATACACTATTCCTTCTTAACTGCATCTCTCGCTCCCTCATAATGACGAATAAACACAGAAATGGCGTCACTATGAAATACTATGGGTTCTATGACTTCTCCTTCTAAATCGAGTAACGTTTCTATGGAAACGACAGGATTTTCTTTTGGGATACGGGAATATCCTTTCAGATGCACTATTCCTTCTTTACTACATCCCTCGCTCCCTCACATTGTCGTATTAACACAGAAACTGTGTCGCTATGAAATACTATGAGTTCTATGACTTCTCCCTCTAAATCGAGTAACGTTGCTATGGAAACGACAGGTTTTTCTTTTGGGATACGGGTATATCCTTTCAGATGCACTATTCCTTCTTAACTGCATCTCTCGCTCCCTTATAATGACGTATAAACACAGAAATGGCGTCACTATGAAATACTATGGGTTCTATGACTTCTCCTTCTAAATCGACTAACGTTTCTATGGAAACGACAGGATTTTCTTTTGGGATACGGGTATATCCTTTCAGATGCACTATTCCTTCTTTACTGCATCCCTCGCTCCCTCACACTGTCGTATTGACACAGAAATTGCGTCGCTACGAATTACTATGGGCTCTATGGCTTCTCCCTCTAAATCGAGAAACGTTTCTATTGAAACGACAGGATTTTCTTTTGGAGTACGAGTATCTCCTTTCCGATGCACTATTCCTTCTTAACTGCATCTCTCGCCCCTCATAATGACGAATAATCACTGAAATGGTGTCGCTATGAAATACTATGGGTTCTTTGACTTCTCATTCTTAATCGAGTAACGTTTCTGTGGAAACGACAGGATTTTCTTTTGGGATACGGGTATATCCTTTCAGATGCACTATTCCTTCTTTACTGCATCCCTCGTTCCTCACTTTGACGAATTAACACAGAAACTGTGTCGCTATGAAATGCTATGGGTTCTATGACTTCTCCTTCTAAATCGAGTAACGTTTCTATGGAAACGACAGTATTTTCTTTTGGGATACGGGTATATCCTTTCAGATGCACTATTCCTTCTTTACTGCATCCGTCGCTCCCTCACATTGTCGTATTAACACAGAAATGTCGTCGCTACGGAATACTATGGGCTATATGGCTTCTCCAACTAAATCGAGTAACATTTCTATGGAAACGACAGGCTTATTTTTGGGATACGAGTATCTCTTTTCCGATGCACTATTCCTTCTTTACTGCATACCTCGTTCCTCACATTGACGAATTAACACAGAAACTCTGTCGCAATGAAATTCTATGGGTTCTATGACTTCTCCCTCTAAATCGAGTAACGTTGCTATGGAAACGACAGGTTTTTCTTTTGTGAAACGGGTATGTCTTTTCAGATGCACTAATCCTTCTTTACTGCATCCCTCGCTCCCTCACATTGTCGTATTAACACAGAAACTGTGTCGCAATGAAATTCTATGGGTTCTATGACTTCTCCCTCTAAATCGAGTAACGTTGCTATGGAAACGACAGGTTTTTCTTTTGGGGTACGGGTATATCTTTTCAGATGCACTATTCCTTCTTAACTGCATCTCTCGCTCCCTCATAATGACGAATAAACACAGAAATGGCGTCCCTATGAAATACTATGGGTTCTATGACTTCTCCTTCTAAATCGGGTAACGTTTCTATGGAAACGACACGATTTTCTTTTGGGATACGGGTGTATCTTTTCAGATGCACTATTCCTTCTTTACTGCATCCCTCGCTCCCTCACATTGTCGTATTAACACAGAACTTGCGTCGCCACGAAATACTATGGGCTCTATGGCCTCTCCATCTAAATCGAGTAACATTTCTATGGAAACGACAGGATTTTCTTTTGGGATACGGGTATATCCTTTCAGATGCACTATTCCTTCTTAACTGCATCTCTCGCTCCCTCATAATGACGAATAAACACAGAAATGGCATCGCTATGAAATACTATGGGTTCTATGACTTCTCCTTCTAAATCGAGTAACGTTTCTATGGAAACGACAGGATTTTCTTTTGGGATACGGGTATATCTTTTCAGATGCACTATTCCTTCTTTACTGCATCCCTCGCTCCCTCACATTGTCGTATTAACACAGAAATTGAGTCGCCACGAAATACTATGGGCTCCATGGCTTCTCCATCTAAATCAAGTAACATTTCTATGGTAACGACAGGATTTTCTTTTGGAGTACGAGTATCTCCTTTCCGATACACTATTCCATCTTAACTGCATCTCTCGCTCCCTCATAATGACGAATAAACACAGAAATGGCGTCGCTATGAAATACTATGGGTTCTATGACTTCTCCTTCTAAATCGAGTAACCTTTCTATGGAAACGACAGGATTTTCTTTTGGGATACGGGTATATCTTTTCAGATGCACTATTCCTTCTTTACTGCATCCCTCGCTCCCTCACATTGTCGTATTAACACAGAACTTGCGTCGCCACGAAATACTATGGGCTGTATGGCCTCTACATCTAAATCGAGTAACATTTCTATGGAAACGACAGGATTTTCTTTTGGGATACGGGTATATCCTTTCAGATGCACTATTCCTTCTTTACTGCATCCCTCGCTCCCTAACATTGTCGTATTAATACAGAAACTGTGTCGCTATGAAATACTATGAGTTCTATGACTTCTCCCTCTAAATCGAGTAACGTTGCTATGGAAACGACAGATTTTTCTTTTGGGATACGGGTATATCCTTTCAGATGCACTATTCCTTCTTAACTGCATCCCTCGCTCCCTCACATTGTCGTATTAACACAGAAATTGCGTCGCTACGAAATACTATGGGCTGTATGGCTTCTCCATCTAAATCGAGTAACTTTTCTATGGAAACGACAGGATTTTCTTTTGGAATACGAGTATCTCTTTTCCGATGCACTATTCCTTCTTTACTGCATCCCTCGATCCTCACGTTGACGAATTAACACGGAAACAGTGTCGCTATGAAATACTATGGGTTCTATGACTTCTCCTTCTAAATCGAGTTACGTTTCTATGGAAACGACAGGGTTTTCTTTTGGGATACGGGTATATCTTTTCAGATGCACTATTCCTTCTTTACTGCATCCCTCTTTCCTCACATTGACGAATTAACACAGAAACTGTGTCGCTATGAATTACTATGGGTTCTATGACTTCTCCCTGTAAATTGAGAGACGTTGCTATGGAAACGACAGGTTTTTCTTTTGGGATACGGGTATATCCATTCAGATGCACTATTACTTCTTAACTGCATCTCTCGCTCCCTCATAATGACGAATAAACACAGAAATGGTGTCGCTATTCAATACTATGGGTTCTATGACATCTCCCTCTAAATCGAGTAACGTTTATATGGAAACGACAGGATTTTCTTTTGGGATACAGGTATATCCTTTCAGATGCACTATTCCTTCTTTACTGCATCCCTCGCTCCCTCACATTGTCGTATTAACACAGAAATTGCGTCGCTACGAAATACTATGGGCTCTATGGCTTCTCCATCTAAATCGAGTAACGTTTCTATGGAAGCGACAACATTTTCATTTGGGATACGAGTATCTCTTTTCCGATGAACTATTCCTTCTTTACTGCATCCCTCGTTCCTCACATTGACGAATGAACACAGAAACAGTGTCGCTATGAAATGCTGTGGGTTCTATGACTTCCCCCTCTAAATCGAGTAACGTTGCTATAGAAACGACAGGTTTTCCTTTTGGGATACGGGTATATCCTTTCAGATGCACTATTCCTTCTTAAGGGGATACGGAATCACCTATCCTCGCAATGTTAATATATGCCTACTATAGGGAACATTTTCTCACAAACTACTGGAGACAGAGAGGTAAAAATTTTACTGTATGTGCATTCATATGTTACAACAATACTGAAACAACAGTTTATTGTCAAAGTATTTTCTTACAGAGATATTGTACATTTATTTTTAAGTAAATTTTTTCCATCGCTTTTTACTAGACTATCACCCCTAAGTCCTTTGTAAATCAAGTAATTAAAAAATCGTTGTTTCAGTATGTAATAGGGACCTATGTCACTACGTCATAAAAATTTCAGACTTCTAGGTTGACCAGTACCTGAGATAATGTTCCTAGATGAAGTAAAAAGTAAACTTACGGGAAACGGAGAAAGAAGATTAAAACATTCCTGATCCGTAGCTAATACCCCCTTCACAGTCTTCATAATCATCTTCAAGTCTTCTTTTGGCACCCCTCTGCACCTGTCTTGCTTTTTTCACTAATGTCTTGATTATATTATCAGCATGCCTTAGTCTGTGCTGATCTAAAAAGAACATAGCACGTACCGTACGGGAACCAACACACATACCCAACTTTTGAAGGACCTGGCATTTAGTTATATTTCCAAGATTGAAGGTTGCCACAGCATCATACACACCAAAATGTAGTGTATTAATTCCGACAAACACTGTTTTTGGGAGACGATGCCATATCACACTATTCAAGCACTCGTTGGGGTTCTGCGTTTTTCCGTGAAGACATTTCATCAGAAGACTTCTGTCAGCCAGATCTCTGAAAATGGGCTTTATTTCTGCCATGATGGCTGATGGTAGACTGTGGTGGTGAATGTATTTCTCTCCTGTTGTTAGTCCCCTATTGTATTTACACCAGCTGTTTTCACCTTTGGGGCACAAACCATGTTGTGGATGCTCATCCGTGGATGCGGTGTGGAAATATAAAGCCCATATAGCTCTCCTCATTTCTTCAAGATTGCCTGTATTTTGCCTGATTGCAAGGCCATAGCAGTTCTGAATGTGGTCTATTATGGAATCAGTCAATCTTCCTCTGCCATCCAAGGTTTTCCCATCATCTAGTTTTTTCCCTTTCATAACTGATTTTAACCTTCTCAGCCTGGCACCCATTCTCTTCTGCACATGTCCTATACATTCAAGTTTGCTTATATTTACACTGTTCCCATATGGTTTGCTTTCCAAAACTTCTTTGAATGCTTTAGAGTCACCATCTCCCAGATATTTGACATAGCGAACATTATACCACTGTGAAGAGCGATGAAAAATTTTCTTCACCCCAGCAACCTCCATGCCACCACTACTACCATAATAATTAGCAATACAGTCATCACTGTGTTCATTTTTCAGCCTGCCTGTGCACCTACAGTATTTAGACATTATTGCAACATCAATAACCTTGCCAGTATCAACACTAGTTGCTGTTACAACACCATTGTTGGAGGTGTGGCCCCTTTTCTGCCACGTGCCATCAAACGCCACTGTGAGGTCACGACTGCCGTCATTTTCTTCCACTGCTTCTTCCACAGCAACCTGCATTGACTTCTGTGCTACATCTTCAACTGCAGATCCTAGTACATAATTGTAAGCTTCAAACTTTGAAGGTGCACTTGGAAGATTTAGAACACCACATAGCATATCACCAGCTGCTTTGCCCTTACCAATTGCTCGCAATCCATAAACTAACCTAATATTTACACTATAAAGTTCAGTTTTCTTGTATCCATTATTTACAGTTACTGAAACCGAACTTGGAAACTTACAGCTGTATTTACAAACACTGCATATTAAATTAAACTGGGCAGCCAGGCCAACATGGGATTCTACTTTCAGAGAAACGTTTCCATGACATTTTTTGCAGCACAAACTGTTTTCAAGAGCTTCACACAATATATTCGTATCAATGAGTTCAAAAACTTCATTCCCTCTATCAAGTAAATTATATTTCTCTTCCAAATCTCTTAGTTTTTTATGAGAAGCACTGTTTTCATTTGGTGTAAGTTCGTTCGGCAAATCAGTAATAAGTGGATTCACATTTTCCAACAGTGATGATGATGAACTGCTTTGCTTTGCTAATGAATCATTATTTCTTTTCTTTTGCCAGTTCACACGCTTTTTAAATACTTTTGCTTTAGCTCTAGGCATTTTCACTGCGAAAAATGAAGCACTAAATACGAAATAACTCAACAACAACTACTTTCTTATATCACACTGTTTACAAAACAGTCCCGCCACAAAGTCAAAGAGTAACTTGAGGAAACCAGAGAGAAACATTTTCGGGCAACTAGTGTATAAATAGTCGCTGGAAACCGGGATATTTGAATTCATGTCACTTTAAAGGTACTGCCAAAAAGTTCATGGTCAGCCACGAGAGACGTGTATAACTAAAGCGCAATACCCGATCTCACAAATATATAAAAATAAAATAGTTATAATTGTAGTAGAGCTATGTATGATACGTCATTTTAAAGAGGAAACATGGCAGAATATAATACGCCAATAAAAAAAAATTCGATTTTTTAACCCAAAATCCGATTCCGTATCCCCTTAACGGCATCTCTCGCTCCCTCATAATGACGAATAAACACAGAAAAGGCGGCGCTATAAAATACTATAGGTTCTTGACTTCTCCCTCTAAATCGAGTAACGTTGCTATGGAAACGACAGGTTTTTCTTTTGGGATACGGGTATATCCTTTCAGATGCACTATTCCTTCTTAACTGCATCTCTCGCTCCCTCATAATGACGAATAAACATAGAAATGGCGTCGATATGAAATACTATGGGATCTATGACTTCTCCTTCTAAATCGAGTAACGTTTCTATGGAAACGACAGGATTTTCTTTTGGGATACGGGTATAACCTTTCAGAAGCACTATTCCTTCTTTACTGCATCCCTCGCTCCCTCACATTCTCGCATTAACACAGAAATTGCGTCGCTACGACATACTATGGGCTCTATCGCTTCTCCCTCTAAATCGGGTTACGTTTCTATTGAAACGACAGAATTTTCTTTTGGAGTTCGAGTATCTCCTTTCCGATGCACTATTCCTTCTTAACTGCATCTCTCGCTCCCTCATAATGACGAATAAACACAGAAATGGCGTCGCTATGAAATACTATGTGTTCTATGACTTCCCCTTCTAAATCGAGTATCGTTTCTATGGAAACGACAGGATTTTCTTTTGGGATACGGGTATATCCTTTCAGATGCACTATTCCTTCTTTACTGCATCCCTCGCTCCCTCACATTGTCGTATTAACACAGAAATTGCGTCGCTACGAAATACTATGGACTCTATGGCTTGTCCCACTAAATCGAGAAACGTTTCTATTGAAACGACAGGATTTTCTCTTGGGATACGGGTATATCCTTTCAGATGCACTATTCCTTCTTAACTGCATCTCTCGCTCTCTCATAATGACGAATAAACACAGAAATGTCGTCGCTATGAATTAAAATGTGTTCTATGACTTCTCCTTCTAAATCGAGTAACGTTTTTATGGAAACGACAGGATTTCATTATGGGATACGGATATATCCTTTCAGATGCACTATTCCTTCTTTACTGCATCCCTCGCTCCCTCACATTGTCGTATTAACACAGAAATTGCGTCGCTACGAAATACTATGGACTCTATGGCTTGTCCCACTAAATCGAGAAACGTTTCTATTGAAACGACAGGATTTTCTTTTGGAGTACGAGTATCTCCTTTCCGATGCACTATTCCTTCTTAACTGCATCTCTCGCTCCCTCATAATGACGAAAAAACACAGAAATGGCGTCGCTATGAAATACTATGGGTTCTATGACTTCTCCTTCTAAATCGAGTAACGATTCTATGGAAACGACAGGATTTTCTTTTGGGATACGGGTATATCTTTTCAGATGCACTATTCATTCTTTACTGCATCCCTCGTTCCTCACATTGACGAATTAACACAGAAACTGTGTCGCTATGAAATACTATGGGTTCTATGCCTTCACCCTCTAAATCGAGTAACATTGCTATGGAAACGACAGGTTTTTCTTTTGGGATATGGGTATATCCTTTCAGATGCACTATTCCTTCTTAACTGCATCTCTCGCTCCCTCATAATGACGAATAAACACAGAAATGGCGTCGCTATGAAATACTATGGGTTCTATGACTTCTCCTTCTAAATCGAGTAACGTTTCTATGGAAACGACAGGATTTTCTTTTGGGATACGAGTATCTCTTATCCGAGTCACTATTCCTACTTTACTGCATCCCTCGTTCCTCACATTGACAATATTAACACAGAAACTGTGTCGCTATGAAATACTATGGGTTCTATGACTTCTCCCTCTAAATCGAGTAACGTTTCTATAGAAACGACAGGTTTTCCTTTTGGGATACGGGTATATTCTTTCAGATGCACTATTCCTTCTTAACTGCATCTCTCGCTCCCTCATAATGACGAATAAACACAGAAAAGGCGTCGCTATAAAATACTATAGGTTCTTGACTTCTCCCTCTAAATCAAATAACGTTGCTATGGAAACGACAGGTTTTTCTTTTGGGATACGGGTATATCCTTTCAGATGCACTATTGCTTATTAACTGCATCTCTCGCTCCCTCATAATGACGAATAAACATAGAAATGGCGTCGATATGAAATACTATGGGATCTATGACTTCTCCTTCTAAATCGAGTAACGTTTCTATGGAAACGACAGGAATTTCTTTTGGGATACGGGTATAACCTTTCAGATGCACTAATCCTTCTTTACTGCATCCCTCGCTCCCTCACATTCTCGTATTAACACAGAAATTGCGTCGCTACGACATACTATGGGCTCTATCGCTTATCCCTCTAAATCGGGATACGTTTCTATTGAAACGACAGGATTTTCTTTTGGAGTACGATTATCTCCTTTCCGATGCACTATTCCTTCTTAACTGCATCTCTAGCTCCCTCATAATGACGAATAAACAAAGAAATGGCGTCGCTAGGAAATACTATGGGATCTATGACTTCCCCTTCTAAATCGAGTATCGTTTCTATGGAAACGACAGGATTTTCTTTTGGGATACGGGTATATCCTTTCAAATGCACTATTCCTTCTTTACTGCATCCCTCGCTCCCTCACATTGTCGTATTAACACAGAAATTGCGTCGCTACGAAATACTTTGGGCTATATGGCTTCTCCATCTAAATCGAGTAACATTTATATGGAAACGACAGGCTTTTCTTTTGGGATACGAGTATCTCATTTCCGATGCACTATTCCTTCTTTACTGCATCCCTCGTTCCTCACATTGACGAATTAACACAGAAGCTGTGTCGCTATGAAATACTATTGGTTCTATGACTTCTCCCTCTAAATCGAGTAACGTTGCTATGGAAACGACAGGTTTTTCTCTTGGGATACGGGTATATCCTTTCAGATGCACTATTCCTTCTTAACTGCATCTCTCGCTCTCTCATAATGACGAATAAACACAGAAATGGCGTCGCTATGCAATACTATGGGTTCTATGACTTCTCCTTCTAAATCGAGTAACGTTTCTATGGAAACGACAGGATTTCCTTATGGGATACGGTTATATCCTTTCAGATGCACTATTCCTTCTTTACTGCATCCCTCGCTCCCTCACATTGTCGTATTAACACAGAAATTGCGTCGCTACGAAATACTATGGGCTGTATGGCTTGTCCCACTAAATCGAGATACGTTTCTATTGAAACGACAAGATTTTCTTTTGGAGTACGAGTATCTCCTTTCCGATGCACTATTCCTTCTTAACTGCATCTCTCGCTCCCTCATAATGACGAATAAACACAGAAATGGCGTCGCTATGAAATACTATGTGTTCTATGACTTCTCCTTCTAAATCGAGTAAGGTTTCTACGGAAACGACAGGATTTTCTTTTGGGATACGGGTATATCTTTTCAGATGCACTATTCCTTCTTTACTGCTTCCCTCGCTCCCTCACATTATCCTATTAACACAGAAACTGTGTCGCTATGAAATACTATGGGTTCTATGACTTCTCCCTCTAAATCGAGTAACGTTGCTATGGAAACGACAGGTTTTTCTTTTGGGATACGGGTATATCCTTTCAGATGCACTATTCCTTCTTAACTGCATCTCTCGCTCCCTCATAATGACGAATAACTACAGAAATGGCGTCACTATGAAATACTATGGGTTCTATGACTTCTCCTTCTAAATCGAGAAACGGTTCTATGGAAACGACAGGATATTCTTTTGGGATACGGGTATATCCTTTCAGATGACTATTCCTTCCTTACTGCATCCCTCGCTCCCTCACATTGTCGTATTGACACAGATATTGCGTCGCTACGAAATACTATGGGCTCTATGGCTTCTCCATCTAAATCTAGTAACATTTCTATGGAAACGACAGGATTTTCTTTTGGGATACATATATCTCTTTTCCGATGCACTATTCGTTCTTTACTGCATCCCTCGATCCTCACATTGACGAATTAACACGGAAACAGTGTCGCTATGAAATACTATGGGTTCTATGGCTTCTCCCTCTAAATCGAGTAACGTTGCTATGGAAACGACAGGTTTTTCTTTTGGGATACGGGTATATCCTTTCAGATGCACTATTCCTTCATAACTGCATCTCTCGCTTTCTCATAATGACGAATAAACACAGATTTGGCGTCGCTTTGAAATACTATGGGTTCTATGACTTCTCCTTCTAAATCGAGTTACGTTTCTATGGAAACGACAGGGTTTTCTTTTGGGATACGTGTATATCTTTTCAGATGCACTATTCCTTCTTTACTGCATCCCTCGCTCCCTCACATTGTCGTATTAACACAGAAATTGCGTCGCTACGAAATACTATGGGTTCTATGACTTCTCCCTCTAAATCGAGTGACGTTGCTATGGAAACGACAGGTTTTTCTTTTGGGATACGGGTATATCCTTTCAGATGCTCTTTTCCTTCTTAACTGCATCTCACGCTCCCTCCTAATGACCAATAAACGCAGAAATGGCGTCGCTATGAAATACTATGGGTTCTATGACTTCTCCTTCTAAATCGAGTTACGTTTCTATGGAAACGACAGGGTTTTCATTTTGGGATACGGGTATATCTTTTCAGATGCACTATTCCTTCTTTACTGCATCCCTCATTCCTCACATTGACGAATGAACAAAGAAACTGTGTCGCTATGAAATTTTGTGGGTTCTATGACTTCCCCCACTAAATCGAGTAACGTTGCTATAGAAACGACAGGTTTTCCTTTTGGGATACGGGTATATCCTTTCAGATGCACCATTCCTTCTTAACTGCATCTCTCGCTCCTTCATAATGACGAATAAACATAGAAATGGCGTCGATATGAAATACTATGGGATCTATGACTTCTCCTCCTAAATCGAGTAACGTTTCTATGGAAAGGACAGGATTTTCTTTTGGGATACGGGTATATCCTTTCAGATGCACTATTCCTTCTTTACTGCATCCCTCGCTCCCTCACATTGTCGTATTAACACAGAAATTGCGTCGCTACGAAATACTATGGGCTCTATCGCATCACCCTGTAAATCGGGATACGTTTCTATTGAAACGACAGGATTTTCTTTTGGAGTACGAGTATCTGCTTTCCGATGCACTATTCCTTCTTAACTGCATCTCTCGCTCCCTCATAATGACGAATAAACACAGAAATGGCGTCGCTATGAAATACTATGGGTTCTATGACTTCTCCTTCTAAATCGAGTAACGTTTCTATGGAAACGAGAGGATTTCCTTTTGGGATACGGTTATATCCTTTCAGATGCACTATTCCTTCTTTACTGCATCCCTCGCTCCCTCACATTGTCGTATTAACACAGAAATTGCGTCGCTACGAAATACTATGGGCTCCATGGCTTGTCCCACTAAATCGAGAAACGTTTCTATTGAAACGACAGGATTTTCTTTTGGAGTACGAGTATCTCCTTTCCGATGCACTATTCCTTCTTAACTGCATCTCTCGCTCCCTCATAATGACGAATAAACTTAGAAATGGCGTTGCTATGAAATACTATGAGTTCTATGACTTCTCCTTCTAAATCGAGTAACGTTTCTATGGAAACGACAGGATTTTCTTTTGGGATACGTGTATAACTTTTCAGATGCACTATTCCTTCTTTACTGCATCCCTCGCTCCCTCACATTGTCGTATTAACACAGAAATTGCGTCGCCACGATATACTTTGGTCTCTATGGCCTCTCCATCTAAATCGAGTAACATTTCTATGGAAACGACAGTATTTTCTTTTGGAGTACGAGTATCTCCTTTCCGGTGCACTATTCCTTCTTAACTGCATCTCTCGCTCCCTCATAATGACGAATAAACACTGAAATGGCGTCGCTATGAAATACTATCGGTTCTATGACTTCTCCTTCTAAATCGAGTAACGTTTCTATGGAAACGAATGTATTTTCTTTTGGGATACGGGTATATCCTTTCAGATGCACTATTCCTTCTTTACTGCTTCCCTCGCTACTTCACATTGTCCTATTAACACAGAAACTGTGTCGCTATGAAATACTATGGGTTCTATGACTTCTCCCTCCAAATCGAGTAACGTTGCTATGGAAACGACAGGTTTTTCTTTTGGGATACGGGTATATCCATTCAGATGCACTATTCCTTCTTAACTGCATCTCTCGCTCCCTCATAATGACGAATAAACACAGAAATGGCGTCACTATGAAATACTATGGGTTCTATGACTTCTCCTTCTAAATCGAGAAACGTTTCTATAGAAACGACAGGATTTTCTTTTGGGATACGGGTATATCCTTTCAGATGCACTATTCCTTCCTTACTGCATCCCTCGCTCCTTCACATTGTCGTATTGACACAGGTATTGCGTCGGTACGAAATACTATGGGCTCTATGGATTCTCCATCTAAATCGAGTAAAATTTCTATGGAAACGACAGGATTTTCTTTTGGGATACGAGTTTCTCTTTACCGATGCACTATTAATTCTTTACTGCATCCCTCGTTTCTCACATTCACGAATTAACACAGTAACAGTGTCGCTATGAAATACTATGGGTTCTATGACTTCTCCCTCTAAATCGAGTAACGTTGCTATGGAAACGACAAGTTTTTCTTTTATAATACGGGTATATCCTTTCAGATGCCCTATTCCTTCATAACTGCATCTCTCGCTCCCTCAGAATGACGAATAAACACAGAAATGGCGTCGCTATGAAATACTATGGGTTCTATGACTTCTCCTTCTAAATCGAGTTACGTTTCTATGGAAACGACAGGATTTTCTTTTGGGATACGGGTATATCTTTTCAGATGCACAATTCCTTCTTTACTGCATCCCTCGTTCCTCACATTGACGAATTAACACAGAAACTGTGTCGCTATGAATTACTATGGGTTCTATGACTTCTCCCTCTAAATCGAGTAACGTTGCTATGGAAACGACAGGTTTTTATTTTGGGATTCGGGTATATACTTTCAAATGCTCTATTCCTTCTTAACTGCATCTCTCGCTCCCTCATAATGACGAATAAACGCAGAAATGGCGTCGCTATGAAATACTATCGGTTCTATGACTTCTCCTTCTAAATCGAGTAACGATTCTATGGAAACGACAGGATTTTCTTTTGGGATACGGGTATATCCTTTCAGATGCACTTTTCCTTCCTTACTGCATCCCTCGCTCCCTCACATTGTCGTATTAACACAGGAATTGCGTCGCTACGAAATACTATGGGCTCTATGGCTTCTCCATCTAAATCGAGTAACGTTTCTATGGAAACGACAGGATTTTCTTTTGGGATACGAGTATATCCATTCAGATGCACTATTCCTTCGTAACTGCATCTCTCGCTCCCTCATAATGACGAGTAAACACAGAAGTTGTGTCGCTATGAAATACTATGGGTTCTATGACTTCTCCTTCTAAATCGTGTAACGTTCTATGGAAACGACAGGATTTTCTTTTGGGATACAGGTATATCCTTTCAGATGCACTTTTCCTTCTTTACTGCAACCCTCGCTCCCTCACATTGTCGTATTAACTCAGAAATTGCGTCGCTACGAAATACTATGGGCTTTATGGCTTCTCCATCTAAAATGAGTAACATTTCCATGGAAACGACAGGATTTTCTTTTGGGATACGAGTATCTCATTTCCGATGCACTATTCCTTCTTTACTGCATCCCTCGTTCCTCACATTGACGAATTAACACAGAAACTGTGTCGTTATGAAATACTATGGGTTCTATGACTTCTCCCTCAAAATCGAGTAACGTTGCTATGGAAACGACAGGTTTTTATTTTGGGATACGGGTATATACTTTCAAATGCTCTATTCCTTCTTAACTGCATCTCTCGCTCCCACATAATGACGAATAAACGGAGAAATGGCGTCGCTATGAAATACTATGGGTTCTATGACTTCTCCTTTTAAATCGAGTAACGATTCTATGGAAACGACAGGATTTTCTTTTGGGTTACGGGTATATCCTTTCAGATGCACTTTTCCTTCCTTACTGCATCCCTCGCTCCCTCACATTGTCGTATTAACACAGAAATTGCGTCGCTACGAAATACTATGGGCTCTATGGCTTCTCCATCTAAATCGAGTAACGTTTCTATGGAAACGACAGGATTTTCTTTTGGGATACGAGTATCTCTTTTCCGATGCACTATTCCTTCTTTACTGCATCCCTCGATCCTCACATTGACGAATTAACACGGAAACTGTCTCGCTATGAAATACTATGGGTTCTATGGCTTCTCCCTCTAAATCGAGTAACGTTGCAATGGAAACGACAGGTTTTTCTTTTGGGATACGGGTATATCCTTTCAGATGCACTATTCCTTCATAACTGCATCTCTCGCTCCCTCATAATGACGAATAAAAACAGATTTGGCGTCGCTATGAAATACTATGGGTTCTATGACTTCTCCTTCTAAATCGAGTTACGTTTCTATGGAAACGACAGGGTTTTCTTTTGGGATACGGGTATATCTTTTCAGATGCACTATTCCTTCTTTACTGCATCCCTCGTTCCTCACATTGAAGAATTAATACAGAAACTGTGTCGCTATGCATTACTATGGGTTTTATGACTTCTCCCTGTAAATCGAGTAACGTTGCTATGGAAACGACAGGTTTTTCTTTTGGGATACGGGTATATCCATTCTGATGCACTATTACTTCTTAACTGCATCTCTCGCTCCCTCATAATGACGAATAAACACAGAAATGGTGTCGCTATTCAATACTATGGGTTCTATGACTTCTCCTTCTAAATCGAGTAACGTTTCTATGGAAACGACAGGATTTTCTTTTGGGATACGTGTATATCTTTTCAGATGCACTATTCCTTCTTTACTGCATCCCTCGCTCCCTCACATTGTCGTATTAACACAGAAATTGCGTCGCCACGATATACTTTGGTCTCTATGGCCTCTCCATCTAAATCGAGTAACATTTCTATGGAAACGACAGTATTTTCTTTTGGAGTACGAGTATCTCCTTTCCGGTGCACTATTCCTTCTTAACTGCATCTCTCGCTCCCTCATAATGACGAATAAACACTGAAATGGCGTCGCTATGAAATACTATCGGTTCTATGACTTCTCCATCTAAATCGAGTAACGTTTCTATGGAAACGAATGTATTTTCTTTTGGGATACGGGTATATCCTTTCAGATGCACTATTCCTTCTTTACTGCTTCCCTCGCTCCTTCACATTGTCCTATTAACACAGAAACTATGTCGCTATGAAATACTATGGGTTCTATGACTTCTCCCTCTAAATCGAGTAACGTTGCTATGGAAACGACAGGTTTTTCTTTTGGGATACGGGTATATCCTTTCAGATGCACTATTCCTTCTTAACTGCATCTCTCGCTCCCTCATAATGACGAATAAACACAGAAATGGCGTCACTATGAAATACTATGGGTTCTATGACTTCTCCTTCTAAATCGAGAAACGTTTCTATAGAAACGACAGGATTTTCTTTTGGGATACGGGTATATCCTTTCAGATGCACTATTCCTTCCTTACTGCATCCCTCGCTCCCTCACATTTTCGTATTGACACTGATATTGCGTCGCTACGAAATACTATGGGCTCTATGGCTTCTCCATCTAAATCGAGTAACATTTCTATGGAAACGACAGGATTTTCTTTTGGGATACGAGTTTCTCTTTTCCGATGCACTATTCCTTCTTTACTGCATCCCTCGTTCCTCACATTCACGAATTAACACAGTAACAGTGTCGCTATGAAATACTATGGGTTCTATGACTTCTCCCTCTAAATCGAGTAACGTTGCTATGGAAACGACAAGTTTTTCTTTTATAATACGGGTATATCCTTTCAGATGCCCTATTCCTTCATAACTGCATCTCTCGCTCCCTCAGAATGACGAATAAACACAGAAATGGCGTCGCTATGAAATACTATGGGTTCTATGACTTCTCCTTCTAAATCGAGTTACGTTTCTATGGAAACGACAGGATTTTCTTTTGGGATACGGGTATATCTTTTCAGATACTCAATTCCTTCTTTACTGCATCCCTCGTTCCTCACATTGACGAATTAACACAGAAACTGTGTCGCTATGAATTACTATGGGTTCTATGACTTCTCCCTCTAAATCGAGTAACGTTGCTATGGAAACGACAGGTTTTTATTTTGGGATACGGGTATATACTTTCAAATGCTCTATTCCTTCTTAACTGCATCTCTCGCTCCCTCATAATGACGAATAAACGCAGAAATGGCGTCGCTATGAAATACTATCGGTTCTATGACTTCTCCTTCTAAATCGAGTAACGATTCTATGGAAACGACAGGATTATCTTTTGGGATACGGGTATATCCTTTCAGATGCACTTTTCCTTCCTTACTGCATCCCTCGCTCCCTCACATTGTCGTATTAACACAGAAATTGCGTCGCTACGAAATACTATGGGCTCTATGGCTTCTCCATCTAAATCGAGTAACGTTTCTATGGAAACGACAGGATTTTCTTTTGGGATACGAGCATATCCATTCAGATGCACTATTCCTTCGTAACTGCATCTCTCGCTCCCTCATAATGACGAGTAAACACAGAAATTGTGTCGCTATGAAATACTATGGGTTCTATGACTTCTCCTTCTAAATCATGTAACGTTCTATGGAAACGACAGGATTTTCTTTTGGGATACAGGTATATCCTTTCAGATGCACTTTTCCTTCTTTACTGCAACCCTCGCTCCCCCACATTGTCGTATTAACACAGAAATTGCGTCGCTACGAAATACTATGGGCTTTATGGCTTCTCCATCTAAAATGAGTAACATTTCCATGGAAACGACAGGATTTTCTTTTGGGATACGAGTATCTCATTTCCGATGCACTATTCCTTCTTTACTGCATCCCTCGTTCCTCACATTGACGAATTAACACAGAAACTGTGTCGTTATGAAATACTATGGGTTCTATGACTTCTCCCTCAAAGTCGAGTAACGTTGCTATGGAAACGACAGGTTTTTATTTTGGGATACGGGTATATACTTTCAAATGCTCTATTCCTTCTTAACTGCAACTCTCGCTCCCTCATAATGACGAATAAACGGAGAAATGGCGTCGCTATGAAATACTATGGGTTCTATGACTTCACCTTTTAAATCGAGTAACGATTCTATGGAAACGACAGGATTTTCTTTTGGGTTACGGGTATATCCTTTCAGATGCACTTTTCCTTCCTTACTGCATCCCTCGCTCCCTCACATTGTCGTATTAACACAGAAATTGCGTCGCTACGAAATACTATGGGCTCTATGGCTTCTCCATCTAAATCGAGTAACGTTTCTATGGAAACGACAGGATTTTCTTTTGGGATACGAGTATCTCTTTTCCGATGCACTATTCCTTCTTTACTGCATCCCTCGATCCTCACATCGACGAATTAACACGGAAACAGTGTCGCTATGAAATACTATGGGTTCTATGGCTTCTCCCTCTAAATCGAGTAACGTTGCAATGGAAACGACAGGTTTTTCTTTTGGGATACGGGTATATCCTTTCAGATGCACTATTCCTTCATAACTGCATCTCTCGCTCCCTCATAATGACGTATAAACACAGATTTGGCGTCGCTATGAAATACTATGGGTTCTATGACTTCTCCTTCTAAGTCGAGTTACGTTTCTATGGAAACGACAGGATTTTCTTTTGGGATACGGGTATATCCTTTCAGATGCACTTTTCCTTCCTTACTGCATCCCTCGCTCCCTCACATTGTCGTATTAACACAGAAATTGCGTCGCTACGAAATACTATGGGCTATATGGCTTTTCCATCTAAATCGAGTAACATTTCTATGGAAACGACAGGCTTTTCTTTTGGGATACGAGTATCTCTTTTCCGATGCACTATTCCTTCTTTACCGCATCCCTCGTTCCTCATATTGACGAATTAACACAGAAACTGTGTCGCTATGAAATACTATGGGTTCTATGACTTCTCCCTCTAAATCGAGTCACGTAGCTATGGAAACGACAGGTTTCTCTTTAGGGATACGGGTATATCCTTTCAGATGCACTATTCCTTCTTAACTGCATCTCTCGCTCCCTCATAATGACGAATAAACACAAAAATGGCGTCGCTATGAAATACTATGGGTTCTATGACTTCTCCTTCTAAATCGAGTAACGTTTCAATGGAAACGACAGGATTTCCTTTTGGGATACGGGTATATCCTTTCAGATGCACTTTCCCTTCTTTACTTCATCCCTCGCTCCCTCACATTGTCGTATTAACACAGAAATTGCGTCGCTACGAAATACTATGGGCCCTATGGCTACTCCCTCTACATCCAGAAACGTTTCTATTGAAACGACAGGATTTTCTTTTGGAGTACGAGTATCTCCTTTCCGATGCACTATTCCTTCTTAACTGCATCTCTCGCTCCCTCATAATGACGAATAAACACAGAAATGGCGTCGCAATGAAATACTATGTGTTCTATGACTTCTCGTTCTAAATCGAGTAACGTTTCTATGGAAACGACAGGATTTTCTTTTGGGATACGGGTACATCCTTTCAGATGCACTATTCCATCTTTACTGCATCCCTCGCTCCCTCACATTGTCGTATTAACACAGAAATTGCGTCGCTACGAAATACTATGGGCTATATGGCTTCTCCATCTAAATCGAGTAACATTTCTATGGAAACGACAGGCTTTTCTTTTGGGATACGAGTATCTCTTTTCCGATGCACTATTCCTTCTTTACCGCATCCCTCGTTGCTCACATTGTCGTGTTAACACAGAAATTGCGTTGCTACGAAATACTATGGGCTCTATGGCCTCTCCATCTAAATCGAGTAACATTTCTATGGAAACGACAGGATATTCTTTTGGAGTACGAGTATCTCCTTTCCGATGCACTATTCCTTCTTAACTGCATCTCTCGCTCACTCATAATGACGAATAAACACAGAAATGGCGTCGCTACGAAATACTATGGGTTCTATGACTTCTCTTTCTAAATCGATTAACGTTTCTATGGAAACGACTGGATTTTCTTTTGGGATACGGGTATATCCTTTCAGAAACACTATTCCCTCTTTACTGCATCCCTCGCTCCCTCACATTGTCGTATTAACACAGAAATAGCGTCACTACGAAATACTATGGGCTATATGGCTTCTCCATCTAAATCGGGTAGCATTTCTATGGAAACGACTGGCTTTTCTTTTGGGATACCAGTATCTCTATTCCGATGCACTATTCCTTCTTTACTGCATCCCTCGTTCCTCATATTGACGAATTAACACAGAAACTGTGTCGCTATGAAATACTATTGGTTCTATGACTTCTCCCTCTAAATCGAGTAACGTTGCTATGGAAACGACAGGTTTTTCTTTTGGGATACGGGTATATCCTTTCAGATGCACTATTCCTTCTTTACTGCATCCCTCGCTCCCTCACATTGTCGTATTAACACAGAAATTGCGTCGCTACGAATTACTAAGGGCTGTATGGCCTCTCCATCTAAATCGAGTAACATTTCTATGGAAAAGACAGGATTCTCTTTTGGAGTACGAGTATCTCCTTTCCGATGCACAATTCCTTCTTAACTGCATCTCTCGCTCCCTCATAATGACGAATAAACACAGAAATAGCGTCGCTATGAAATACTATGGGTTCTATGACTTCTCCTTCTAGATCGAGTAACGTTTCTATGGAAACGACAGGATTTTCTTTTGGGATACGGGTATATCCTTTCAGATGCACTATTTCTTCTTTACTGCATCCCTCGCTCCCTCACATTGTCGTATTAACACAGAAATTGCGTCGCTACGAAATACTATGGGCTCTATGGCTTCTCCATCTAAATCGAGTAACGTTTCTATGGAAACGAAAGGATTTTCTTTTGGGATACGAGTATCTCTTTTCCGATGCACTAGTCCTTCTTTACTGCATCCTTCGTTCCTCACATTGACGAATTAACACAGAAACTGTGTCGCTATGAAATACTATGGGTTCTATGACTTCTCCCTCTAAATCGAGTAATGTTGCTATGGAAACGACAGGTTTTTTTTAGGGATACAGGTATATCCTTTCAGATGCACTATTCCTTCTTAACTGCATCTCTCGCTCCCTCATAATGACGAATAAACACAAAAATGGCGTCGCTATGAAATACTATGTGTTCTATGACTTCTCCTTCTAAATCGAGTAACGTTTCTGTGGAAAGGACAGGATTTCGTTTTGGGATACGGGTATATCCTTTCAGATGCACTTTTCCTTCTTTACTTCATCCCTCGCTCCCTCACATTGTCGTATTAACACAGAAATTGCGTCGCTGCGAAATACTATGGGCTCTATGGCTACTCCCTCTACATCCAGAAACGTTTCTATTGAAATGACAGGATTTTCTTTTGGAGTACGAGTATCTCCTTTCCGATGCACTATTCCTTCTTAACTGCATCTCTCGCTCCCTCATAATGACGAATAAACACAGAAATGGCGTCGCAATGAAATACTATGTGTTCTATGACTTCTCCTTCTAAATCGAGTAACGTTTATATGGAAACGACAGGATTTTCATTTGGGATACGGGTATATCTTTTCAGATGCACTATTCCTTCTTTACTGCATCCCTCGCTCCCTCACATTGTTGTATTAACACAGAAATTGCGTCGGTACGAGATACTATGGGCTCTATGGCTTCTCCATCTTAATCGAGTAACATTTCTATGGAAACGACAGGATATTCTTTTGGAGTACGAGTATCTCCTTTCCGATGCACTATTCCTTCTTAACTGCATCTCTCGCTCACTCATAATAACGAATAAACACAGAAATGGCGTCGCTATGAAAAACTATGGGTTCTATGACTTCTCCTTCTAAATTGAGTAACGTTTCTATGGAAACGACAGGATTTTCTTTTGGGATACGGGTATATCCTTTCAGATGCACTATTTCTTCTTTACTGCATCCCTCGCTCCCTCACATCGTCGTATTAACACAGAAACTGTGTCGCTATGAAATACTATGGGTTCTATGACTTCTCCCTCTAAATCGAGTAACGTTGCTATGGAAACGACAGGTTTTTCTTTTGGGATACGGGTATATCCATTCAGATGCACTATTCTTTCTTAACTGCATCTCTCGCTCCCTCATAATGACGAATAAACTCAGAAATGGCGTCACTATGAAATACTATGGGTTCTATGACTTCTCCTTCTAAATCGAGTAACGTTTCTATGGAAACGACAGTATTTTCTTTTGGGATACGGGTATATCCTTTCAGATGCACTATTCCTTCTTTACTGCATCCCTCGCTCCCTCACATTGTCGTATTAACACAGAAATTGCGTCGCTACGAAATACTATGGGCTCTATGGCTTCTCCATCTAAATCGAGTAACGTTTCTATTGAAACGACAGGATTTTCTTTTGGAGTACGAGTATCTCCTTTCCGATGCACTATGCCTTCTTAACTGCATCTCTCGCTCCCTCATAATGATGAATAAACACAGAAATGGCGACGCTATGAATTACTATGTGTTCTATGACTTCTCCTTCTAAATCGAGTAACGTTTGTATGGAAACGACAGGATTTTGTTTTGGGATACGGGTATATCCTTTCAGATGCACTATTCCTTCTTCACTGCATCCCTCGCTCCCTCACATTGTCGTATTAACACAGAAATTGCATCGCTACGAAATACAATGGGCTCTATGGCTTCTCCATCTAAATCGAGTAACGTTTCTATGGAAACGAAAGGATTTTCTTTTGGGATACGAGTATCTCTTTTCCGACGCACTATTCCTTCTTTACTGCATCCCTCGTTCCTCACATTGACGAATTAACACAGAAAATGTGTCGCTATGAAATACTATGGGTTCTATGACATCTCCCTCTAAATTGAGTAACGTTGCAATGGAAACGACAGGTTTTTCTTTTGGGATACGGGTATATCCTTTCACATGCACTATTCCTTCTTTATTGCATCCCTCGCTCCCTCACATTGTCGTATTAACACAGAAATTGCGTCGCTACGAAATACAATGGGCTCTATGGCTTCTCCATCTAAATCGAGTAACATTTCTATGGAAACAACAGGATTTTCTTTTGGGATACGAGTATCTCTTTTCCGATGCAATATTCCTTCTTTTCTGCATCCCTCGTTCCTCACATTGACGAATTAACACAGAAACTGTGTCGCTATGAATTACTAAGGGTTCTAAGACTTCTCCCTCTAAATCGAGTAACGATGCTATGGAAACGACAGGTTTTTCTTTTGGGATACGGCTATATCCTTTCAGATGCACTATTCCTTTTTAACTGCATCTCTCGCTCCCTCATAATGACGAATAAACACAGAAATGGCGTCGCTATGAAATACTATGGGTTCTATGACTTCTCCTTCTAAATCGAGTAACGTTTTTATGGAAACGACAGGATTTTCTTTTGGGATACGGGTATATCTTTTCAGATGCACTATTCCTTCTTTACTGCATCCCTCGCTCCCTCACATTGTCGTATTAACACTGAAATTGCGTCGCTACGAAATACTATGGGCTCTATGGTTTCTCCCTTAAATCGACAAACGTTTCTATTGAAACGACTGGATTTCCTTTTGGAGTACGAGTATCTCCTTTCCGATGCACTATTCCTTCTTAACTGCATCTCTCGCTCCCTCATAATGACGAATAAACACAGAAATGGCGTCGCTATGAAATACTATGGGTTCTATGACTTCTCCTTCTAAATCAAGTAACGTTCCTACGGAAACGACAGGATTTTCTTTTGGAATACGGGTATATCTTTTCAGATGCACTATTCCTTCTTCACTGCATCCCTCGCTCCCTCACATTGTCGTATTAACACAGAAATTGCGTCGCTACGAGATACTATGGGCTCTATGGCTTCTCCATCTAAATCGAGTAACATTTCTATGGAAACGACAGGATTTTCTTTTGGAGTACGAGTATCTCCTTTCCGATGCCCTATTCCTTCTTAACTGTTTCTCTCGCACCCTCATAATGACGAATAAACACAGAAATGGCGTCGCTATGAAATACTATGGGTTCTATAACTTCTCCTTCTAAATCGAGTAACTTTTCTATGGAAACGACAGGATTTGCTTTTGGGATACGGGTTTATTCTTTCAGATGCACTATTCCTTCTTTACTGCATCCCTCGGTCCCTCACATTGTCGTATTAACACAGAAACTGTGTCGCTATGAAATACTATGGGTTCTATGTCTTCTCCCACTAAATCGAGTAACGTTGCTATGGAAACGTCAGGTTTTTCTTTTGGGATACGGGTATATCCTTTCAGATGCAGTATTCATTCTTTACTGCATCCCTGTCTCCCTCACATTGTCGTATTAGCACAGAAATTGCGACGCTACGAAATACTATGGGCTCCATGGCTTCTCCCTCTAAAACGAGAAACGTTTCTATTGAAACGACAGGATTTTCTTTAGGAGTACGAGACTCTCCTTTCCGATGCACTATTCCTTCTTAACTGCATCTCTCGCTCCCTCATAATGACGAATAAACACAGCAATGGCGTCGCTATGATGTACTATGGGTTCTATGACTTCTCCTTCTAAATCGATTAACGTTTCTATGGAAACGACAGGATTTTCTTTTGGGATACGTGTATATCCTTTCAGATGCACTATTCCTTCTTTACTGCATCCTTCGCTCCCTCACATTGTCGTATTAACACAGAAATAACGTCGCTACGAAATACTATGGGCTCTATGGCTTCTCCCTCTAAATCGAGAAACGTTTCAACTGAAACGACAGGATTTTCTTTTGGAGTACGAGTATCTCCTTTCCGATGCACTATTCCTTCTTAACTGCATCTCTCGCTCCCTCATAATGACGAATAAACACATAAATGGCGTCGCTATGAAATACTATGGGTTCTATGGCTTCTCCATCTAAATCGAGTAACGTTTCTATTGAAACGACAGGATTTTCTTTTGGAGTACGAGTATCTCCTTTCAGATGCACTATTCCTTCTTAACTGCATCTCTGGCTCCCTTATAATGACGAATAAACACAGAAATGGCGTCGCTATGAAATACTATGGGTTCTATGACTTCTTCTTCTAAATCGAGTAATTTTTCTATAGAAACGACAGGATTTTCTTTTGGGATACGGGTATATCTTTTCAGATGCACTATTCCTTCTTTACTGCATCCCACGCTCCCTCACATTGTCGTATTAACACAGAAATTGCGTCGCTACGAAATACTATGGATTCTATGACTTCTCCCTCTAAATCGAGTAACGTTGCTATGGAAACGACAGGTTTTTCTTTTGGGATACGGGTATCTCCTTTCCGATGCACTATTCCTTCTTAACTGCATCTCTCGCTCCCTCATAATGACGAATAAACGCAGAAATCTCGTCGCTATGAAATTCTATGGGTTATATGACTTCTCCTTCTAAATCGAGTAACGTTTCTATGGAAACGACAGGATTTTCTTTTGGGACACGGGTATATCCTTTCAGATGCACTATTCCTTCTTTACTGCATCACTCGCTCCCTCACATTGTCGTATTAACACAGAAATTGCGTCGCTACGAAATACTATCGGCTATATGGCTTCTCCATCTAAATCGAGTAACATTTCTATGGAAACGACAGGATTTTCTTTTGGGATACGAGTATCTCTTTTCCGATGCACTATTCCTTCTTTACTGCATCCCTCTTTCCTCACATTGACGAATTAACACAGAAACTGTGTCGCTATGAAATAATATGGGTTCTATGACTTCTACTTCTAAATCGAGTAACGTTGCTATGGAAACGAGAGGTTTTTCTTTTGGGATACGGGTATATCCTTTCAGATGCACTATTCCTTCTTAACTGCATCTCTCGCTCCCTCATAATGACGAATAAACACAGAAATTGCGACGCTACGAAATACTATGGGCTCTATGGCTTCTCCATCTAAATCGAGTAACGTCTCTATTGAAACGACAGGATTTTCTTTTGTAGTACGAGTATCTCCTTTCTGATGCAATATTCCTTCTTAACTGCATCTCTGGCTCTCTTATAATACCGAATGAACACAGAAATGGCGTCGCTATGAAATACTATGGGTTCTATGGCTTCTCCTTCTAAATCGAGTAATGTTTCTATGGAAACGACAGGATTTTCTTTTGGGATACGGGTATATCCTTTCAGATGCACTATTCCTTCTTTACTGCATCCTCGCTCCCTCACATTGTCGTATTAACACAGAAATTGCGTCGCTACGAAATACTATGGGTTCTATGACTTCTCCCTCTAAATCGAGTAACAATTCTATGGAAACGACAGGATTTTCTTTTGGAGTACGAGTATCTCCTTTCCGATGCACTATTCCTTCTTAACTGCATCTCTCGCTCCCTCATAATGACGAATAAACACAGAAATGGCGTCGCTATGAAATACTATGGGTTCTATGACTTCTCCTTCTAAATCGAGTAACGTTTCTATGGAAACGACAGGATTTTCTTTTGGGATACGGGTATATCCTTTCAGATGCACTATTACTTCTTTACTGCATCCCTCGCTCCCTCACATTGTTGTATTAACACAGAAATTGCGTCGCTACGAAATACTATGGGCTCTATGGCTTCTCCATCTAAATCGAGTAACATTTCTATGGAAACGAAAGGATTTTCTTTTGGAGTACGAGTATCTCCTTTCCGATGCACTATTCCTTTTTACCTGCATCTCTCGCTTCCTCATAATGACGAATAAAAACAGAATTGGCGTCGCTATGTAATACTATGTGTTCTATGACTTCTCTTTCTAAATCGAATAACGTTTCTATGGAAACGACAGGATTTTCTTTTGGGATCCGGGTATATCCTTTCAGATGCACTATTCCTTCTTTACTGCATCCCTAGCTCCCTCACATTATCGTATTAACACAGAAATTGCGTCGCTACGAAATACTATGGGCTCTATGGCTACTCCATCTAAATCGAGTAACATTTCTACGGAAACGACAGGATTTTCTTTTGGGATACGAGTATCTCTTTTCCGATGCACTATTCCTTCTTTACTGCATCCCTCGTTCCTCACATTGACGAATTAACACAGAAACTGTGTCGCTATGAAATACTATGGGTTCTATGCCTTCTCCCTCTAAATCGAGAAACGTTGCTATGGAAACGACAGGTTTTTCTTTTGGGATACGTTTATATCCTTTCAGATGCACTGTTCCTTCTTAACTGCATCTCTCGCTCCCTCATAATGACGAATAAACACATAAATGGCGTCGCAATGAAATACTATGGGTTCTATGACTTCTCCTTCTAAATCGAGTAACGTTTCTATGAAAACGCCAAGATTTTGTTTTGGGATACGGGTATATCCTTTCAGAAGCACTATTCCTTCGTTACTGCATCCCTCGCTCCCTCACATTGTCGTATTAACACAGAATTTGCGTCGCTACGAAATACTATGGGCTCTACGGCTTCTCCATCTAAATCGAGTAACGTTTCTATGGAAACGACAGGATTTTCACTTGGGATACGAGTATCTCCTTTCCGATGCACTTTTGCTTCTTTACTGCTTCCTTTGCTCCCTCTCATTGACGAATTAACACAGAAATGGCGTCGGTAGAAATACTATATGTTCTATGTCTTCTCCTTTTAAATTGAGTAACGTTTCTATGGAAACGTCAGGAATTTCTTTTGGGATACGAGTATCTCCTTTCCGATGCACTATTCCTTCTTTACTGCATTCCACGCTCCCTCACATTGACGAATCAAGACAGACATTGCGTGGCTATGAAATACTATGGGTTCTATGACTTCTCCTTCTAAATCATATGACGTTTCTATGGAAACGACGCGATTTTCTGTTGGGATACGAGTATGACCTTTCCGATGCACTATTCCTTCTTTACTGCTTCCCTCGCTCCCTCACATTGACGAGTTAACACAGAAATTGCGTCGCTATGAAATACTATGGGTTCTATGACTTCTCCTTCTAAATCGAGTAACGTTTCTATGGAAACGACAGGATTTTCTTTTGGGATACGAGTTTCTCCATTCCGATGCGATATTCCTTCTTTACTGCATCCCTCGCTCCCTCACATTGACGAATTAACAATGATATATCGTCGCTATGAAATACTATGGGTTCTATGAATTCTCCTTCTAATCGAGTAACGTTTCTATGGAAACGACAGGATCTTCTTTTGGGATACAGGTATATCCTTTCAGATGCACTATTCCTTCTTTACTGCATCCCTCGCTCCCTCACATTGTCGTATTAACAGAGTAATTGCGTCGCTACGAATTAATATGGGTTCTGTGGCTTCTCCATCTAAATCGAGTAACGCTTCTATGTAAACGACAGGATTTTCTTTAGGGATACGACTATCTCCCTTCCGATGCACAATTCCTTCTTTACTGCATCCCTCGCCTACTCACATAAACGAATTAACACAGAAATTGCGTCGTTATGAAATACTATGGGTTCTATGACGTCTCCCTCTAAATCGAGAAACGTTTCAATGGAAACGACAGGATTTGCTTTTGGGATACGGGTATCTCCTTTCCGATGCACTATTCCTTCTGTATTGCATCCCTCGCTCCCTCACATTGATGAATTAACACAGAAGTTGCGTAGCCTTGAAATACTATGCGTTCTATGACTTCTTCAAAATCGACTAACTTTTCAATGGAAAGGACAGGATTTTCTTTTGGGATACAAGTAACTCCTTTCCGATGCACTATTACCTCTTTACTGCATCCCTCGCTCCCTCACATTAACGAAATAACACAGAGATTGCGTCGCTATGAAATACTATGGGTTCTATTACTTCTCCTTGTAAATCTAGTTACGTTTCGATGGAAACGACAGGATTTTCTTTTGGGATACGAGTATGACTTTTCCGATGCACTATTCCTTCTTTACTGCATCCCTCGCTCCCTCACATTGACGAGTTAACACAGAAATTGCGTCGCTATGAAATACTATGGGTTCTATGACTTCTCCTTCCAAATCGAGTAACGTTTCTATGGAAACGACAGGATTTTCACTTGGGATACGAGTATCTCCTTCCGATGAACTATTCCTTCTTTACTGCATCCCTCGCTCCCTCACATTGTCGAATTAACACAGTAATTGCGCCGCTATGAAATACTATTTGTTCTATGACATCTCCTTCAAAATCAAGTAACGTTTCTAAGGAAACGACAGGTTTATCTTTTGGGATACGAGTATCTCCTTTCCGATGCACTATTCCTTCTTTACTGCATTCCTCGGTAACTCACATTGACGAATCAAGACAGACATTGCGTGGCTATGTAATACTATGGGTTCTATGACTTCTCCTTCTAAATCATATGACGTTTCTATGGAAACGACAGGATTTTCTTTTGGGATACGAGTATGACTTTGCCGATGCACTATTCCTTCTTTACTGCTTCCCTCGCTCCCTCACATTGACGAGTTAACACAGAAATTGCGTCGCTATGAAATACTATGGGTTCTATGACTTCTCCTTCCAAATGGAGTAACGTTTCTATGGAAACGACAGGATTTTCTTTTGGGATACGAGTTTCTCCATTCCGATGCGATATTCCTTCTTTACTGCATCCCTCGCTCAATCACATTGACGAATTAACAATGATATTGCGTTGCTATGAAATACTATGAGTTCTATGACTTCTCCTTCTAATCGAGTAACGTTTCAATGGAAACGAAAGGATTTTCTTTTGGGATATGAGTTTCTCCTTTCCGATACACTATACCTTCTTTACTGCATCCCACGTTCCCTCACATTGACGAATAAGCACAGAAATTGCGTCGAGATAAAATACTATGTGTTCTATGACTTCTCCTTCTAAATCGAGTAACGTTTCTATGGTAACGACAGGGTTTCTTTTGATAAACGACTATCTCCATTTTGATGCACTATTCCTTCTGTATTGCGGCAGTCGCTCCCTAACATTGATGATTTAACACAGATATTGCGTAGCCTTGAAATACTATGCGTTCTATGACTTCTCCTTCTAAATCGAGTAACGTTTCTATGGAAACGACAGAATTTTCTTTTGGGGTACGAGTCCTTCCTTTCTGATGCACTATTCCTTCTTTACTGCATTCCTCGCTCCCTCACATTGACGAATTAAGACAGAAATTGCGTGGCTATGTAATACTATGGGTTCTATGACTTCTCCTTCTAAACCGAGTAACGTTTCTATTGAAACTACAGGATTTTCTTTTGGGATACGAGTATCTCCTTTAGGATGCACTATTCCTTCTTTACTGCAATCCTCGCTCCCTCACACTGACGAATAACGACAGAAATTGTGTGGCTATGAAGTACTATGTGTTCTATGACATCTCCTTGTAAATCGAGTAACGTTTCTATTGAAACTACAGGGGTTTTCTTTTGGGATACGAGTATCTCCTTTCGGATGCACTATTCCTTCTTACTGCATTCCTCGCTCCCTCAGACAGACGAATTACGGCAGAAATTGCGTGGCTATGAAATACTATGGTTTCTATGGCTCCTCCATCTTAATCGAGTACCGTTTCTGTGGAAACGTCAGGATATTCTTTTGGGATACGAGTATCTCCTTTCCGAAGCAGTATTCCTTCTTTACTGCATCCCTCGCTCCGTCACATTGACGAATAAGCTCAGAAATTGCGTCGCTATAAGATACTATGCGTTCTATGACTCCTCCTTCTAAATCGAGTTACGTTTCTATGGAAGCGACTGGATTTTCTTTTGGGATACGAGTATCTCCCTTCCGATGCACAATTCCTTCTTTACTGCATCCCTCGCCTACTCACATAAACGAATTAACACAGAAATTGCGTCGCTATGAAATACTATGGGTTGTATGACTTCTCCCTCTAAATCGAGAAACGTCTCTATGGAAACGACAGGATTTGCTTTTGGGATACGGGTATCTCCTTTTCGATGCACTATTCCTTCTGTATTGCATCCCTCGCTCCCTCACATTGATGAATTAACACAGAAGTTGCGTAGCCTTGAAATACTATGCGTTCTATGACTTCTTCAAGCTCGACTAACTTTTTAATGGAAACGACAGGATTTTCTTTTGGGATACAAGTAACTCCTTTCCGATGCACTATTCCTTCTTTACTGCATTCCTCGGTCCCTCACATTGACGAATCAAGACAGACATTGCGTGGCTATGTAATACTATGGGTTCTATGACTTCTCCTTCTAAATCATATGACGTTTCTATGGAAACGACAGGATTTTCTTTTGGGATACGAGTATGAGTTTGCCGATGCACTATTCCTTCTTTACTGCTTCCCTCGCTCCCTCACATTGACGTGTTAACAAGAAATTGCGTCGCTATGAAATACTATGGGTTCTATGACTTCTCCTTCCAAATCGAGTAACGTTTCTATGGAAACGGCAGGATTTTCTTTTGGGATACTAGTTTCTCCATTCCGATGCGATATTCCTTCTTTACTGCATCCCTCGCTCAATCACATTGACGAATTAACAATGATATTGCGTCGCTATGAAATACTATGAGTTCTATGACTTCTCCTTCTAATCGAGTAACGTTTCAATGGAAACGAAAGGATTTTCTTTTGGGATATGAGTTTCTCCTTTCCGATACACTATACCTTCTTTACTGCATCCCACGTTCCCTCACATTGACGAATAAGCACAGAAATTGCGTCGAGATAAAATACTATGTGTCCTATGACTTCTCCTTCTAAATCGAGTAACGTTTCTATGGTAACGACAGGGTTTCATTTGATATACGACTATCTCCATTTTGATGCACTATTCCTTCTGTATTGCGGCCGTCGCTCCCTAACATTGATGATTTAACACAGATATTGCGTAGCCTTGAAATACTATGCGTTCTATGACTTCTCCTTCTAAATCTAGTTACGTTTCGATGGAAACGACAGGATTTTCTTTTGGGATACGAGTATCTCTTTTCCGATGCACTATTCCTTCTTTACTGCATCCCTCGCTCCCTCACAGTGACGAATAAGCACAGAAATGGCGTCGCTATGAAATACTATGGGTTTTATGGCTTCTCCATCTAAATCGAGTAACGTTTCTATGGAAACGACAGGATTTTCACTTGGGATACGAGTATCTCCTTCCGATGAACTATTCCTTCTTTACTGCATCCCTCGCTCCCTCACATTGTCGAATTAACACAGTAATTGCGCCGCTATGAAATACTATTTGTTCTATGACATCTCCTTCAAAATTGAGTAACGTTTCTAAGAAAACGACAGGTTTATCTTTTGGGATACGAGTATCTCCTTTCCGATGCACTATTCCTTCTTTACTGCATTCCTCGGTCCCTCACATTGACGAATCAAGACAGACATTGCGTGGCTATGTAATACTATGGGTTCTATGACTTCTCCTTCTAAATCATATGACGTTTCTATGGAAACGACAGGATTTTCTTTTGGGATACGAGTATGACCTTGCCGATGCACTATTCCTTCTTTACTGCTTCCCTCGCTCCCTCACATTGACGAGTTAACACAGAAATTGCGTCGCTATGAAATACTATGGGTTCTATGACTTCTCCTTCCAAATCGAGTAACGTTTCTATGGCAACGACAGGATTTTCTTTTGGGATACGAGTTTCTCCATTCCGATGCGATATTCCTTCTTTACTGCATCCCTCGCTCAATCACATTGACGAATTAACAATGATATTGCGTCGCTATGAAATACTATGAGTTCTATGACTTCTTCTTCTAATCGAGTAACGTTTCTATGGAAACGAAAGGATTTTCTTTTGGGATAAGAGTTTCTCCTTTCCGATACACTATTCCTTCTTTACTGCATTCCTCGCTCCCTCACATTGACGAATTAAGACAGAAATTGCGTGGCTATAAAGTACTATGGGTTCTATGACTTCTCCTTCTAAACCGAGTAACGTTTCTATTGAAACTACAGGATTTTCTTTTGGGATACGAGTATCTCCTTTCGGATGCACTATTCCTTCTTTACTGCATTCCTCGCTCCCTCACACTGACGAATAACGACAGAAATAGCGTGGCTATGAAATACTATGAGTTCTATGACATCTCCTTGTAAATCGAGTAACGTTTCTATTGAAACTACAGGATTTTCTTTTGGGATACGAGTATCTCCTTTCGGATGCACTATTCCTTCTTACTGCAATCCTCGCTCCCTCACACTGACGAATTACGACAGAAATTGCGTGGCTATGAAATACTATGGTTTCTATGGTTCCTCCATCTTAATCGAGTACCGTTTCTGTGGAAACGACAGGATATTCTTTTGGGATACGAGTATCTCCTTTCCGAAGCAGTATTCCTTCTTTACTGCATCCCTCGCTCCATCACATTGACGAATAAGCTCAGAAATTGCGTCGCTATAAGATACTATGGGTTCTGTGACTCCTCCTTCTAAATCGAGTTACGTTTCTATGGAAGCGACTGGATTTTCTTTTGGGATACGAGTATCTCCTTTCCGATACACTATTCCTTCGTTACTGCATCCCTCGCTCCCTCACATTGTCGATTTAACTCGGAATTTGCGTCGCTATGAAATACTATGTGTTCTATGAAATCTCCTTCCAAATCGAGTAACGCTTCTATGGAAACGACAGGATTTTCTTTTGGGATACGACTATCTCCTTTCCGATGTATTATTCCTTCTGTACTGATTCCCTCTATCCCTCACATTGGCGAATTAACACAGAAATTGCGTCGCTATGAAAAACCAGGGGTTCTATGACTTCTCCTTCTAAACCGAGTAACGTTTCTGTGGAAACGATAGGATTTTCTCTGGGATACGTCTATCTCCTCTCCGATGCACTATTGGTTCCTTACTGCATCCCCCGCTCGATCACATTGAGGAATACGCACAGAAATTGCGTCGCCATCAAATACTATTGGTTCTATGACTTCTCCTTCTTAATCAAGTATCGTTTCTATGGAAACGAAAGGATTTTCTTTTGGGATACGAGTATCCCCTTTCCAATGCGCAATCTCTTCTTTAGTGCATTCCTCGCCCCCTCACATTGACGAATTAACACAGAAATTGCGTCGCTATGAAATACTACGGGTTCTATGACTTCTCCTTCTAAATTTAGGAACGTTTCTATGGTAACGAACGGATTTTCTTTTGGGATACGAGTTTCTCCTTTCCGATGCGCTATTCCTTGTTTACTGCATTCCTCGTTCCCTCACCTTGACGAATTATCAATGATATAGCGTCGCTATGAAATACTATGGGTTCTATGCCTTCTCCTTCTAATCGAGTACGGTTTCTATGGAAACGACAGGATTTTCTTTTGGATTATGAGTATCTCCTTTCCGATGCACTATTCCTTCTTTACTGCATCCTTCGTTCCCTCACATTGACGAATATGCACAGAAATTGCGTCGCTATGAAATACTATGGGATCTATGACTTCCCCTTCTAAATCGAGTAACGTGTCTATGGAAACGACAGCATTTTCTTTTGGGATACGGGTTTCTCCTTTCCGATGCGCTATTCCTAGTTTACTGCATCCCTCGCTCCCTCACCTTGACGAATTATCAATGCTATATCGTCGCTATGAAATACTATGGGTTCTATGAGTTCTCCTTCTAAATCGAGTAACGTTTCTATTGAAACGATAGGATTTTCTTTTTGGGGTACTAGTACTTCCTTTCCGATGCTCTATTCCTTCTTTACTGCATTCCTCGCTCTCTCACATTGACGAATTAAGACCGAAATTGCGTGGCTATGAAATACTATGGGTTCTATGACTTCTCCTTCTGATCGACTAACGTTTCTATGGAAACGACAGGATCATCTTTTGGGATACGAGTATCTCCTTTCCGATGCATTATTCCTTCTTTACTGCAAGCCTCGTTCCCTCACATTGACGAATAAGCACAGAATTTGCGTCGCTATGAAATACTATGGGTTCTATGACTTCTCCTTCTAAATCGAGTAACGTTTCTATGGAAACGACAGCATTTTCTTTTAGGATACGAGTTTCTCCTTTCCGATGTGCTATTCCTTGTTTACTGCATCCCTCGCTCCCTCATCTTGACGAATTAACAATGCTATAGCGTTGCTATGAAAAACTATGGGTTCTATGACTTCTCCTTCTAATCGAGTAACGTTTCTATGTTAACGACAGGATTTTCTTTTTCGGATACGAGTATCTCCTTTCCGATGCACTATTCCTTCTGTATTGCATCCCTCGCTCCCTCACATTGACGAATTCAGAGAAATTGCGTCGCTATAACATACTATGGGTTCTATAACTTCTCCTTCTACATCGGGTAACACTTCTATGGAGACGATGGGGTTTCTTATGGGATACGACTATCTCCATTTTGATGCACTATTCTTTCTGTTTTGCATCCTTCGCTCCCTCACATTGACGAATTAACACAGATACTGCGTAGCTTTGAAATACTATGCGTTCTATGACTTCTCCTTCTCAATCGAGTAACGTTTCTATGGAAACGACAGGATTTTCATTTGGGATACGAGTATCTCCTTTCCGATGGACTATTACATCTTTACTGCATCTATCGCTCCCTCACATTGACGAATTAACACAGAAATTGCGTCGCTATGAAATACTATGTGTTCTATTACTTCTCCTTCTAAATCGAGTAACGTTTCTACGGAAACGAAAAGTTTTTCATTTGGGATACGAGTATCTCTTTGCCGATGCACTATTCCTTCTTTACTTCATCCCTCGCTCCCTCACTTTGACGAATATGCTCAGAAATTGCGTCGCTATTAAATACTATGGGTTCTATGAGTTCTCCTTCTAAATCGATTAACGTTTCTATTGGAACGACTGGATTTTCTTTTTGGGTACGAGTACTTCCTTTCCGATGCACTATTCCGTCTTTACTGCATTCCTCGCTCCCTCACATTGACGAATTAACACAGAAATTGTCGCTATGAAATACTATGGGTTCTATGACTTCCCCTTCTAAATCGAGTAAAGTTTCTATGGAAACGACATGATTTTCTTTTGGGATACGAGTATCTCCTTTCCGATGCACTATTCCTTCTTTACTGCATCCCTCGCTCCCTCACATTGACGAATTAACACAGAAATTGTCGCTATGAAATACTATGGGTTCTATGACTTCCTTTTCTAAATCGAGTAAAGTTTCTCATAAAACTACATGAATTTCTTTTGGGATACGAGTATCTCCTTTCCGATTCACTATTCCTTCTTTACTGCATTCCTCGCTCCCTCACATTGACGAATTAGGACAGAAATTGCGTGGCTATGAAATACTATAGGTTCTATTACTTCTCCTTCTAAATCGAGTAACGTTTCTATGAAACGACAGGATTTCCTTTTGGGATACGAGTACCTCCTTCCGATGCACTATTCCTTCTTTACTGCATCCCTCGCTCCCTCACATTGACGATTTAACACAGAATTTGCGTCGCTATGAAATACTATGGGGTCTATGACATCTCCTTCTAAATCGAGTAACGTTTCTATGGAAACGACAGGATTTTCTATTGGGATACGACTATCTCCTTTCCGATGCTCTATTCTTTCAGTACTGATTACCTCACTCCCTCACATTGGCGAATTAACACAGAAATTGCGTCGCTATGAAATACCATGAGTTCGATGACCTCTCCTTCTAAACCGAGTAACATTTCTATGGAAACGGCAGGATTTTCATTTGGGATACGACTATCTCCTTTCCGATGCACTATTGGTTCTTTACTGCATCCCTCGCTCGATCACATCGACGAATACTCACAAAAATTGCGTCGCTATCAAATACTTTTGGTTGTATGACTTCTCCTTCTAAATCAAGTAACGTTTCGATGGAAGCAAAAGGATTTTCTTTTGGGATACGAGTATCTCCTTTCCGATGCACTATTCCTTCTTTACTGCTTCCCTCTCTCCCTCACATTGACGAATTAACACAGAAATTGCGTCGCTATGAAATACTATGGATTCTATGACTTTCCCTTCTAAATCGAGTAACGTTTCTATGGAAACGACAGGATTTTCTTTTGGGATACGAGTTTTTCCTTTCCGATGCGCTATTCCTTCTTTACTGCATTCCTCACTGCCTCACATGGACGAATTAACACAGAGATTGGGTCGCTATGAAATACTATGGGTTCTATGAGTTCTCCTTCTAAATCGAGTAACGTTTCTATTGAAACGATAGGATTTTCTTTTGGGGTACGAGTACTTCCTTTCCGATGCTCTATTCCTTCTTTACTGCATTCCTCGCTCTCTCTCATTGACGAATTAAGACCGAAATTGCGTGGCTATGAAATACTATGGGTTCTATGACTTCTCCTTCTGATCGACTAACGTTTCTATGGAAACGACAACATTTTCTTTTGGGATACGAGTATCTCCTTTCCGATGCACTATTCCTTCTTTACTTCATCCCTCGCTCCCTCACATTGACGAATATGCTCAGAAATTGCGTCGCTATTAAATACTATGGGTTCTATGACTCCTCCTTCTAAATCGAGTTAGGTTTCTATGCAAACGACTGGATTTTCTTTTGGGATACGAGTATCTCCTTTTCGATGCACTATTCCTTCTTTACTGCATCCCTCGCTCCCTCACATTGACGATTTAACTCAGAATTTGCGTCGCTATGAAATACTATGGGTTCTATGACATCTCCTTCTAAATCGAGTAACGTTTCTTTCGAAACGAAAGGATTTTCTATTGGGATACGACTATCTCCTTACCGATGCTCTATTCCTTCAGTACTGATTCACTCACTCCCTCACATTGGCGAATTAAGACAGAAATTGGGTGGCTAAGAAATACTACGGGATCTATTACTTCTCCTTCTAAATCGAGTAACGTTTCTATGGAGACGACAGGATTTTCTTTTGGGATACGAGTTTCTCCTTTCCGATGCGCTATTCCTTCTTAACTGCATTCCTCACTCCCTCACATCGACGAATTAACAATGATATATCGTCGCAATGAAATACTATGGGTTCTATGACTTCTCCTTCTGATCGAGTAACGTTTCAATGGAAACGACAGGATGTTCTTTTGGGATACGAGTATCTCCTTTCCGATGCACTATTCCTTCTTTACAGCATCCCTCGTTCCCTCACATTGACGAATAAGGACAGAAATTGCGTCGCTATGAGATACTATGGGTTCTATGAGTTCTCCTTCTAAATCGATTAACGTTTCTATTGAAACGACTGGATTTTCTTTTTGGGTACGAGTACTTCCTTTCCGATGCACTATTCCGTCTTTACTGCATTCCTCGCTCCCTCACATTGTCGATTAAACTCGGAATTTCCGTCGCTATGAAATACTATGGGTTCTATGAAATCTCCTTCCAAATCGAGTAACGTTTCTATGGAAACGACAGGATTTTCTTTTGGGATACGACTATCTCCTTTCCGATGCACTATTCCTTCTGTACTGATTCCCTCTATCCCTCACATTGGCGAATTAACACAGAAATTGCGTCGCTATGAAAAACAATGGGTTCTATGACTTCTCCTTCTAAACCGAGTAACGTTTCTGTGGAAACGATAGGATTTTCTTCTGGGATACGTCTACCTCCTCTCCGATGCACTATTGGTTCCTTACTGCATCCCCCGCTCGATCACATTGAGGAATACGCACAGAAATTTAGTCGCTATCAAATACTATTGGTTCTATGACTTCTCCTTCTTAATCAAGTATCGTTTCTATGGAAACGAAAGGATTTTCTTTTGGGATACGAGTATCCCCTTTCCAATGCGCAATCTCTTCTTTACTGCATACCTCGCCCCCTCACATTGACGAATTAACACAGAAATTGCGTCGCTATGAAATACTACGGGTTCTATGACTTCTCCTTCTAAATTTAGGAACGTTTCTATGGTAACGAACGGATTTTCATTTGGGATACGAGTTTCTCCTTTCCGATGCGCTATTCCTTGTTTACTGCATCCCTCGTTCCCTCACCTTGACGAATTATCAATGATATAGCGTCGCTATGAAATACTATGGGTTCTATGCCTTCTCCTTCTAACCGAGTACGGTTTCTATGGAAACGACAGGATTTTCTTTTGGTTTATGAGTATCTCCTTTCCGATGCACTATTCCTTCTTTACTGCATCCTTCGTTCCCTCACATTGACGAATATGCACAGAAATTGCGTCGCTATGAAATACTATGGGATCTATGACTTCTCCTTCTAAATCGAGTAACGTGTCTATGGAAACGACAGCATTTTCTTTTGGGATACGGGTTTCTCCTTTCCGATGCGCTATTCCTAGTTTACTGCATCCCTCGCTCCCTCACCTTGACGAATTAACAATGCTATATCGTCGCTATGAAATACTATGGGTTCTATGACTTCTCCTTCTAATCGAGTAACGTTTCTATGTTAACGACAGGATTTTCTTTTCGGATACGAGTATCTCCTTTCCGATGCACTATTCCTTCTGTATTGCATCCCTCGCTCCCTCACATTGACGAATTCAGAGAAATTGCGTCGCTATAACATACTATGGGTTCTATAACTTCTCCTTCTACATCGAGTAACGCTTCTATGGAAACGACGGGGTTTCTTATGGGATACGACTATCTCCATTTTGATGCACTATTCTTTCTGTTTTGCATCCTTCGCTCCCTCACTTTGACGAATTAACACAGATACTGCGTAGCTTTGAAATACTATGCGTTCTATGACTTCTCCTTCTAAATCGAGTAACGTTTCTATGGAAACGACAGGATTTTCTTTTGGGATACGAGTATCTCCTTTCCGATGCATTATTACATCTTTACTGCATCTATCGCTCCCTCACATTGACGAATTAACACAGATACTGCGTAGCTTTGAAATACTATGTGTTCTATTACTTCTCCTTCTAAATCGAGTAACGTTTCTATGGAAACGAAAGGTTTTTCATTTGGGATACGAGTATCTCTTTGCCGATGCACTATTCCTTCTTTACTTCATCCCTCGCTCCCTCACATTGACGAATATGCTCAGAAATTGCGTCGCTATTAAATACTATGGGTTCTATGACTCCTCCTTCTAAATCGAGTTAGGTTTCTATGGAAACGACTGGATTTTCTTTTGGGATACGAGTATCTCCTTTTCGATGCACTATTCCTTCTTTACTGCATCCCTCGCTCCCTCACATTGACGATTTAACTCAGAATTTGCGTCGCTATGAAATACTATGTGTTCTATGACATCTCCTTCTAAATTGAGTAACGTTTCTTTCGAAACGACAGGATTTTCTATTGGGATACGACTATCTCCTTACCGATGCTCTATTCCTTCTGTACTGATTCAATCACTCCCTCACATTGGCGAATTAAGACAGAAATTGGGTGGCTATGAAATACTACGGGATCTATTACTTCTCCTTCTAAATCGAGTAACGTTTCTATGGAGACGACAGGATTTTCTTTTGGGATACGAGTTTCTCCTTTCCGATGCGCTATTCCTTCTTAACTGCATTCCTCACTCCCTCACATCGACGAATTAACAATGATATATCGTCGCTATGAAATACTATGGGTTCTATGACTTCTCCTTCTGTTCGACTAACGTTTCAATGGAAACGACAGGATCTTGTTTTGGGATACGAGTATCTCCTTTCCGATGCACTATTCCTTCTTTACTGCATCCCTCGTTCCCTCTCATTGACGAATAAGGACAGAAATTGCGTTGCTATGAAATACTATGGGTTCTATGAATTCTCCTTCTAAATCGATTAACGTTTCTATTGAAACGACTGGATTTTCTTTTTGGGTACGAGTACTTCCTTTCCGATGCACTATTCCGTCTTTACTGCATTCCTCGCTCCCTCACATTGACGAAGTAAGGCAGAAATTGCGTGGCTATGAAATACTTTGGGTTCTATGACGTCTCCTTCTTAATCGAGTAACATTTCTATGAAAACGACAGGATTTTCTTTTGGTATACGAGTATGTCCTTTTCGATGCACTATTCCTTCTTTACTGCTTCCCTCGCTCCCTCACATTGACGAATTAACACAGAATTTGCGTCGCTATGAAATACTACGGGTTCTATGACTTCTCCTTCTAAATCTAGGAACGTTTGTATGGAAACGACCGGATTTTCTTTTGGGATACGAGTTCCTCCTTTCCGATGCGCTATTCCTTGTTTACTGCATCCCTCACTCCCTCACCTTGACGAATTATCAATGATATAGCGTCGCTATGAAATACTATGGGTTCTATGACATCTCCTTCTAATCGAGTAACGTTTCTATGGAAACGACAGGATTTTCTTTTGGTATACGAGTATCTCCTTTCCGATGCACTGTTCCTTCTGTATTGCATCCCTCGCTCCCTCACATTGACAAATTCACAGAGAAATTGCGTCGCTATAACATTCTATGGGTTCTATAACTTCTCCTTCTATATCAGGAAACGCTTCTATGGAAACGACGGAGTTTCTTTTGGGATACGACTATCTCCATTTTGATGCACTATTCCTTCTGTATTGCATCCATCGCTCCCTCACAATGACGAATTAACGCAGATACTGCGTAGTCTTGAAATACTATGCATTTTATGACTTCTCATTCTAAATCGAGTAACGTTTCTATGGAAACCACAGGATTTTCTATTGGGATACGACTATCTCCTTTCCGATGCACTATTCCTTGTGTACTGATTCCCTCACGCCTTCACATTGGCGAAATAACACAGAAATTGCATCGCTATGAAATACCTTGGGTTCTATGACATATGCTTCTAAATCGAGTAACGTTTCTATGGAATCGACAGGATTTTCTATTGCGATACCACTATCTCCTTTCCGATGCACTATTCCTTGTGTACTGATTCCCTCACTCCCTCTCATAGGCGAATTAACACAGAAATTGCGTCGCTAAGAAATACCATGGGTTCTATGACTTCTCCTTCTAAACCGAGTAACGTTTCTATGGAGACGACAGGATTTTCATTTGGGTTACGACTATCTGCTTTCCGATGCACCATTGGTTCTTTGCTGCATCCCTCGCTCGATCACACTGACGAATACGGACAGAAATAGCGTCGCTATCAAATACTTTTGGTTCTATGACTTCTCCTTCTAAGTCAAGTAACGTTTCTATGGATGCAAAAGGATTTTCTTTTGGGATACGAGTATCCCATCTCCGATGCACTATTGCTTCTTTACTGCATTCGTCGCTCCCTCACACTGACGAATTAAGAGAGAAATTGGGTGGCTATGAAATGCTATGGGTTCTATTACTTCTCCTTCTAAATCGAGTAACGTTTCGAAGAAACGACAGGATATTCTTTTGGGATACGAGTACCTCCTTCCGGTGCACTATTCCTTCTTTACTGCATCCCTCGCTACCTCACATGGACGAATTAACACAGAAATTGCGTCGCTATAAAATACTATGGGTTCTATGACTTCTCCTTCTAAATCGAGTAACGTTTCTATGGAAAGGACAGGATTTCCTTTTGAGATACGAGTTTCTCCATTCCGATGCCCTATTCCTTCCTTACTGCATTCCTCACTCCCTCACATTGACGAATTAACAATGATATTTCGTCGCTATGAAATACTATGGGTTCTATGACTTCTCCTTCTGATCGAGTAACGTTTCTATGGAAACGTCAGGATTTTCATTTGGAATACGAGTATCTCCTTTCCGATGCACTGTTCCTTCTTTACTGCATCCCTCGCTCCCTCACATTGACGAATTAACACAGAGATTGGGTCGCTATGAAATACTATGGGCTCTATGAGTTCTCCTTCTAAATCTAGGAACGTTTCTATGGAAACGACCGGATTTTCTTTTGGGATACGAGTTTCTCCTTTCCGATGCGCTATTCCTTGTTTACTGCATCCCTCGCTCCCTCACCTTGACGAATTATCAATGATATAGCGTCGCTATGTAATTCTATGGGTTCTATGACGTCTCCTTCCAATCGAGAAACGTTTCTATGGAAACGACAGAATTCTCTTTTGGTATACGAGTATCTCCTTTCCGATGCAGTATTCCTTGTTTACTGCATCCTTCGCTCCCTCACATTGACGAAAAAACACAGATACTGCGTAGCCTTGAAATACTATGCGTTCTATGACTTCTCCTTCTAAATCGAGTAACGTTCCTATGGAAACGTCAGGATTTTCATTAGGAATACGAGTATCTCCTTTCCGATGCACTGTTCCTTCTTTACTGCATTCCTCGCTCCCTCACATTGACGAATTAAGACAGAGATTGGGGGCTATGATATACTATGGGTTCTATTACTTCTGCATCTAAATCGAATACCGTTTCTATGGAAATGACAGGATTTTCTTTTGGCATTCGAGTATCTCCTTTCCGATGCACTATTCCTTCTTTACTGCATCCCTCGCTCCCTCACATTGACGAAATAACACAGAAATTGTCGCTATGAAATACTATGGGTTCTATGACTTCCACTTTTAAATCGAGCAACGTTTCTATTGAAACTACATGATTTTCTTTTGGGATACGAGTATCTCCTTTCCGAAGCACTATTCCTTCTTTACTGCATTCCTCGCTCAATCACATTGACGAATTAGGACAGAAATTGCGTGGCTATGAAATACTTTGGGTTCTATGGCTTCTCCTTCTAAACCGAGTAACGTTTCTATGGAAACGACAGGATTTTCTTTTGGAATACGAGTATCTCCTTTCCGATGAACCATTCCTTCTTTACTGCATCCCTCGTTCCCACACATTGACGAATTAAGACAGAAATTGGGTGCCTATGAAATACTATGGGTTGTACTACTTCTCCTTCTTAATCGAGTAACGTTTCTATGGAAACGAAAGGATCTTCTTTTTGCATACGATTATCTCCTTTCCGAGGCACTATTCCTTCATTACTGCAACCCTCGTTCCCTCACATTGACGAATAAGCACAGAAATTGCGTCGCTATGAATTACTATTGGTTCTATGACTTCTCCATCTAAATCAAGTAACGTTTCTATGGAATCGAAAGGATTATCTTTTGGGATACGAGTTTCCCTTTTCCGATGCACCAATGCTTCGTTACTGCGTCCCTCGCTCCCTCACATCGACGAATTAACACAGAAATGGCGTCGCTATGAAATACTATGTGTTCGATGTCTTCTCCTTTTAAATCGAGTAACGTTTCTATGGAAACGTCAGGAATTTCTTGAGGGATACGAGTACCTCCTTCCGATGCACTATTCCTTCTTTACTGCATCCCTCGCTCCCTCACATCGTCGAATTAACACAGAAATTGCGTCGCTACGAAATACTATTTGTTCTATGACATCTCCTTCAAAATCAAGTAACGTTTCTACGGAAACGACAGGATTTTGTATTGGGATACGAGTATCACCTTTCCGATGCACTACTCCTGCTTCATTGCATTCCTCGCTCCCTCACATTGACGAATAAAGACAGAAATTGCGTGGCTATGAAATACTATGGGTTATATGAATTCTCCATCTAAATCGATTAACGTTTCTATGGAAACGACAGGATTTTCCTTTGGTATACGAGTATGTCCATTCCGATGCACTATTCCTTCTTTACTGCTTCCCTCGCTCAATCGCATTGACGAATTAACACAGAAATTGGGTCGCTATGATGTCCTATGGGTTCTATGACTGCTCCTTCTAAATCGGGTAACGTTTCAATGGAAACGAAATGGATTTTCTTTTGGGATACGAGTATCTCCTTTTCGATGAACCATTCCTTGTTTACTGCATCCCCTGATCCCTCACATTGACGAATTAACAATGATATAGAGTCGCTAAGAAAAACTATGGGTTCTATGACTTCTTCTTCTAATCGAGTAACGTTTATGTGGAAACGACAGGAATTACAACTGGGATACGCGTAAATCCTTTCCGATGCACTATTCCTTCTTTACTGCATCCCTCGTTCTCTCACATTTACGAATAAGCACAGAAATTGCGTCGCTATGAAATACTATGGGATCTATGACTTCTCCTTCTAAATCGAGTAACGTTTGTATTGAAACAATAGGATTTTCTTTTGGGGTACGAGTATTTCCTTTCCGATGCATTATTCCTTCTTTACTGCATTCCTCGCTCCCTCACATTCACGAATTATCGCAGAAATTGCGTCGCTATGACATACTATGGGTTCTATGACCTCTCCTTCTAAATCTTGTAACGTTTCTATATGAACGACCGGAATTTCCTTTGGGATACGAGTTTCTCCTTTCCGATGCGCTATTCCTTGTTTAGTGCATCACTCGCTCCCTCACATTGACGAATTAACAATGAAATAGCGTCGCTATGAAAAACTATGGGTTCTATGACTTCTCCTTATAATCGAGTAACGTTTATATGGAAACAACAGGATTTTCTTTTGTAATACGAGTATCTCCTTTCCGATGCACCACTCCTTCTTTACTGCATCCCTCGTTCCCTCACATTGACGAATAAGCACAGATATTGCGTTGCTATGAAATACTATGTGTTCTATGAATTCTCCTTCTAATCGAGTAACGTTTCTATGGAAACGACAGGATTTTCTTTTGGAATACGAGTATCTCCTTTCCGATGCACCATTCCTTCCTTACTGCATCCCTCGTTCCCTCACAATGACGAATAAGCACAGATATTGCGACGCTATGAAATACTATGTGTTCTATGAATTCTCCTTCTAATCGAGTAACGTTTCTATGGAAACGACAGGATTTTCTTTTGGAATACGAGTATCTCCTTTCCGAAGCGCTATTCCTTGTTTACTGCATCCCTCGCTCCCTCACTTTGTCGACTTAACAATGATATAGCGTCGCTATGAAATACTATGGGTTCTATTACTTCTCCTTCTCATTCGAGTATTGTTTCTATGGAAACGAAAGGGATTTCTTTTGGTGTACGAGTATCTCTTTTCCGATGCACTAATCCTTCGTTACTGCAACCATCGCTCCCTCACAATGACGAATAATCACTGATATTGCGTCGATATGAAATACTATGGGTTCTATGACTTCTCCTTCTAAATCGAGTAACGTTTCTATGGAAACGACAGGATTTTCTTTTGGGATACGAGTATCTCCTTTTCCGATGCACTAATCCCTCTTTACTGCATCCCTCGCCCCCTCACATTTACGTATTAACACAGAAATTGCATCGCTATGAAATACTATGGTTTGTATGGCTTCTCCATGAAAATCGAGTAATGTTTCTATGGAAACGACAGGTTTTTCTTTTAGGATACGAGTATCTCCTTTCCGATGTAGTATCCCTTCTTTACTTCATCCCTCACTCCTTCACATTGACGAATAAGCTCAGAAATTGCGTCGCTATGTAATACTATGGGTTCTATGACTCCTCCTTCAAAATCGAGTTACGTTTCTATGGAAACGACTGGATTATCTTTTGGGATACGCGATTCCCTTTTCCGATGCTTTAATGCTTCTTTACTGCATCCCTCGCTCCCTCACATTGACGAATTAACACAGAAATGGCGTCGCTATGAAATACTATGTGATCGATGTCTTCTCCTTTTAAATCGAGTAACGTTTCTATTGAAACGTCAGGAATATCTTTAGGGGTACGAGTACCTCCTTGCGATGCACTATTCCTTCTTTACTGCATCCCTCGCTACCTCACATGGACGAATTAAGACAGAAATTGCGTGGCTATTAAATACTATGGGTTTTATGAATTCTCCATTTAAATCGGGTAACGTTTCCATGGAAACGACTGGATTTTCCTTTGGTATACGAGTATGTCGATTCCGATGCACTATTCCTTCTTTACTGCTCCCCTCGCTCCCCCACATTGACGAATTAACACAGAAGTTGCGACGCTATGAAATACTATTGGTTCTAAAACTTCTCCTTCTAAATCAAGCAACGTTTCTATGGAAACGACAGGATTATCTTTTGGGATACGCGTTTCCCTTTTCCTATGCACTAATGCTTCTTTACTGCATCCCTCGCTCCCTCACATTGACGAATTAACATAGAAATTGCGTGGCTATGAAATACTATGGGTTTTATGAATTCTCCATCTAAATCGAGTAACGTTTGTATTGAAACGACAGGATTTTCTTTTGGGGTACGAGTACTTCCATTCCGATGCACTATTCCTTCTTCACTGCTTCCCTCGCTCCATCACATTGACGAGTTAACCCAGAAATTGCGTCGCTATGATGTACTACGGGTTCTATGACCTCTCCTTCTAAATCTAGTAACGTTTCTATGGAAACGACCGGAATTTCCTTTGGGATACGAGTTTCTCCTTTCCGATGCACGATTCCTTGTTCAGTGCATCCCTCGCTCCCTCACTTTGACGAATTAACAATGAAATAGCGTCGCTATGAAATACTATGTGTTCTATGACTTCTTCTTCTAATCGAGTAACGTTTCTATGGAAACGACAGGATTTTCATTTGGAATACGAGAATCTCCTTTCCGATGCACCATTCCTTCTTTGCTGCATCCCTCGTCCCCTCACATTCATGACTAAGCACAGATATTGCGTCGCTATGAAATACTATGTGTTCTATGACTTCTCCTTCTAATTCGAGTATCGTCTCTATGGAAACGACAGGATTTTCTTTTGGGATACGAGTATATCCTTTCCGATGCACTATTCCTTCTCTACTGCATCCCTCGTTCCCTCACATTGACGAATAAGCACAGAAATTGCGTCGCTATGTAATACGATCGGTTCTATGACTTCTCCTCCTAAATCGAGTAACGTTTCTATGGAAACGACGGGATTTTCTTTTGGGATACGAGTATATCCTTTCCGATGCACCATTCCTTCTTTACTGCATCCATCGTTCCCTCACATTGACGAATAAGTACAGATATTGCGTCGGTATGAAATACTATGTGTTCTATGTCTTCTCCTTCTGATCGAGTAACGTTTCAATGGAAACGACAGGATTTTTTTTTGGAATACGAGTATCTCCTTAGCGATGCAGCATTCCTTCTTTACTGCATCCATCGTTCCCTCACATTGACGAATAAGTACAGATATTGCGTCGCTATGAAATACTATGTGTTCTATGACTTCTCCTTCTAAATCGAGTAACATTTCGATGGAAACGACGGGATTTTCTTTAGGTATACGAGTATGTCCTTTTGATACACTATTCCTTCTTTACTGCTTCCCTCTCTCCCGCACATTGACGAATTAACACAGAAATTGCGTCGCTATGAAATACTAAGGGTTCTATGACTTCTCCTTCTAAATCTAGTAACATTTCTTTGGAAACGACCGGATTTTCTTTTGGGATACGAGTTTCTCCTTTGCGATGCGCTATTCCTTGTTTACAGCATCCCTCGCTCCCTCACATTGACGAATTAACAATGATATAGCGTCGCTATGAAATACTATTGGTTCTATGACTTCTCCTTCTCAGTCGAGTATCGTTTCTATGGAAACGAAAGGATTTTCTTTTGGTATACGAGTATTCCTTTTCCGATGCACTAATCCTTCTTTCCTGCAACCATCGCTCCCTCACAATGACGAATAAGCACAGAAATTGCGTCGCTATGAAATACTATGGGTTCTATGACTTCTCCTTCTAAAACGAGTAACGTTTCTATGGAAACAACAGGATATTATTTTGGTATACGAGTATGTCCTTTTCGGTGCACTATTCCTTCTTCACTGCTTCCCTCGCTAACTCACATTGACGAGTTAACGCAGAAATTGCGTCGCTATGATGTACTACGGGTTCTATGACCTCTCCTTCTAAATCTAGTAAAGTTTCAATGGAAACGACCGGAATTTCCTTTGGGATACGAGTTTCTCCTTTCCGATGCGCTATTCCTTGTTCAGTGCATCCCTCGCTCCCTCACATTGACGAATTAACTATGAAATAGCGTCGCTATGAAATACTATGTGTTCTATGACTTCTCCTTCTAATCGAGTAACGTTTCTATGGAAACGACAGGATTTTTTTTTGAATACGAGTATCTCCTTTCCGATGCACCATTCCTTCTTTACTGCATCCCTCGTCCCCTCACATTGACGAATAAGCACAGATATTGCGTCGCTATGAAATACTATGTGTTCTATGACTTCTCCTTCTAATTCGAGTAATGTTCCTATGGAAACGACAGGATTTTCTTTTGGGATACGAGTATATCTCTTCCGATGCACTCTTCCTTCTCTATTGCATCCCTCGTTTCCTCAAATTGACGAATAAGCACAGAAATTGCGTCGATATTAAATACGATGGGTTCTATGACTTCTCCTCCTAAATCGAGTAACGTTTCTATGGAAACTAAAGGATTTTCTTGTGGGATACGAGTATATCCTTTCCGATGCACCATTCCTTCTTTACTGCATTCCTCGTTCCCTCACATAGACGAATAAGCACAGATATTCCGTCGCTATGATATACTATGGGTTCTATGACTTCTCCTTCTAAATCGAGTAACTTTTCGATGGAAACGACGGGACTTTCTTTAGGTATACGAGTATGTCCTTTCGATGCACTATTCCTTCTTTACTGCAACGCTCGCTCCCGCACATTGACGAATTAACCAAGAAATTGCGTCGCTATGAAATACTACGGGTTCTATGACTTCTCCTTCTAAATCTAGTAACGTTTCTATGGAAACGACCGGATTTTCTTAACAATGATATAGCGTCGCTATGAAATACTATGGGTTCTATGACTTCTCCTTCTCAGTCGAGTATTGTTTCCATGGAAACGAAAGGATTTTTTTTTGGTTTACGAGTATCTCTTTCCCGATGCACTAATCCTTCTCTCCTGCAACCATCGCTCCCTCACAATGACGAATAAGCACAGAAATAGCGTCGCTATGAAATACTATGGGTTCTATGACTTCTACTTCTAAATCGAGTAACGTTTCTATGGGAACGACAGGATTTTCTTTTGGGATACGAGTATCTCCTTTTCCGATGCACTATTCCCTCTTTACTGCATCCCACGCTCTCTCACTTTTACGTATTAACACAGAAATAGCGTCGCTATGAAATACTATGGTCTCTATGGCTTCTCCATCTAAATCGAGTAACGTTTCTATGGAAACGACAGGATTTTCTATTGGGATACGACTATCTCCTTTCCGATGCACTATTCCTTCTGTACTGACTCCCTCACTCCCTCAAATTGGCGAATTAACACAGAAATGGCGTCGCTATGAAATACGATGGGTTCTATGACTGCTCATGCTAAACCTAGTAACGTTTCTATGGAAACGACAGGATTTTCATTTGGGATACGACTATCTCCTTTCCGATGCACTATTGGTTCTTTACTCCATCCCTCGCTCGATCACACTGACGAATACGTACAGAAATTGCGTCGCTATCAAATACTATTGGTTCTATGCCTTCTCCTTCTAAATCAAGTAACGTTTCTATGGAAACGAAAGGATTTTCTTTTGGGATACGAGTATCCCCTTTCCCATGCACTAATGCTTCTTTACTGCATCCCTCGCTCCCTCACTTTGACGAATTACAAAGAAATGGCGTCGCTATGATATACTATGTGTTCGATGTCTTCTCCTTTTAAATCGAGTAACGTTTCTATGGAAACGTCACGAATTTCTTTAGGGATACGAGTACCTCCTTCCGATGCATTATTCCTTCTTTACTGCATCCTTCGCTACCTCACATGGACGAATTAACACAGAAATTGCGTCGCTATGAAATACTATTTGTTCTATGACATCTTCTTCAAAATGGAGTAACGATTTTATGGAAACGACACGTTTTTCTTTTCGGATACGAGTATCTCCTTTCCGATGCACTATTCCCTTCTTTACTGCATTCCTCGCTCCCTCACATTGACGAATTAAGACAGAAATTGCGTGGCTACGAAATACTATGGGTTTTATGAATTCTCCTTCTAAATCGAGTAACGTTTCTATGGAAACGACGGGATTTTCCTTTGGTATACGAGGATGTCCTTTCCGATGCACTATTCCTTCGTTACTGCTTCCCTCGCTCCCTCACATTGACGAATTAACACAGAAATTGCGTCGCTATGAAATACTATGGGTTCTATGACTTCTCCTTCTAAATCGAGTAACGTTTCTATGGAAACGACAGGATTTTCTTTTGGGATACGAGTTTCTCCTTTCCGATGCGCTATTCCTACTTTACTGCATCCCTAGCTCCCTCACATTGACGAATTAACAATGATATATCGTCACTATGAAATACTATGGGTTCTATTACTTCTCCTTCTAATCGAGTAACGTTTCTATGGAATCGACAGGATCTACTTTTGGGATACGAGTACCTCCTTTCCAATGCACTATTATTTCTTTACTGCATCCCTCGATCCCTCACATTGACGAATAAGCACAGAATTTGTGTCGCTATGAAATACTATGTGTTCTATGACTTATCCTTCTAAATCGAGTATCGTTTCTATGGAAACGTCAGGATTTTCGTTTGGCATACGAGTATCTCCTATCCGATGCACTGTTCCTTCTTTACTGCATCCCTCGCTCCCTCACATTGACGAATTAGCAATGATATAGCGTCGCTATGAAATACTGTCTTGTGACAGCCAGAGCGAGAGCACCAGCAGCAGCGAGTACTGTTTGTATAAAGCGTTTATTTTGCATTTTGTTTACGACCTTCCACTAAGGAAGGGATTCTATTTGTGTTTATCTGCTCTGCATAGTAACTAACAGTTCTTGGTAAAACCTTACGTAGTTTTCGTGTTAGATTTCTTAGTGTTTTCTTGATCGTTTAGAACAGAAAGCACCCTAAAACCGTCTTTTGTTTGTTTCGCGGCCGTTAGCCACTAGTCACTTGAATCAGCAGTTGTCTTGTGACAGCCAGAGCGAGAGCACCAGCAGCAGCGAGTACTGTTTGTATAAAGCGTTTTTGTACTTATTTGCTGCGCTTAGCTTTTAAATAGTTTTTCTGGGAAAACCTAGCGTAGTTTTCGCGTCTCGTATTTCAGTGAGTGTTTCTTGATTATCAGAGTAGCTCATCAGAAGATTATCTTGGGAATTTTTCACCGTATAGAGTAGGGTAAACATAGTCATGTGTAGGGACTGTGGTTGTTGTGAGCGGACGCAAGGAGAATTGGCCACTCTTCGGGGGCAGGTGGAGGCTTTGTCTTTTAGGCTCATCGAGCTCGAGGCGCAGGCGTCGGCTCGTAGTGGCGTTGGGGCAACTGTGGTGAGACCTATGCCTACTTCGATGGCCTTGGAATCACATGGAACCCCTGATGTCGCTGCGTCTTTCGGCAGTGAGCATCTTACCGGTCAGCTATCACTCCAGGGTGAATGGCGGACAGTGGTGGGCTCGCGCGTGCCTGGCCGAAAGGCGAAGGTGGGATCTGGCCGCGTGGCAGCTGCCTTACCCCTTTCCAACAGGTACGGGGTGCTTCCTAGTGGTGATGATATCGTTTCCGAGCCACCACAGGATGCCTCGCCTGTTGGGCCAGTGGCCGATTCTCCGGCAAGGTCCCGACAGTCACAGAGGGCGGGCCTATTAGTTATAGGGAGCTCCAACGTTAGGCGGGTTATGGAGCCCCTCAGGAAAATAGCGGGTAGGTCGGGGAAGAATGCCAGTGTGCACTCGGTGTGCTTGCCGGGGGGTCTCGTCCGTAATGTGGAGGAGGCCCTTCCGGCAGCTATTGAACGCACTGGGTGTGACCGGCTGCAGATAGTAGCACATGTCGGAACGAATGACGCCTGCCGCTTGGGTTCTGAGGCCATCCTTGGTTCCTTCCGGCGGCTGGCTGATTTGGTGAAGACAACCAGCATCGCACGCGGAGTGCAAGCTGAGCTTAATATCTGCAGCATAGTGCCCAGAGTCGATCGCGGTCCTCTGGTTTGGAGCTGTGTGGAGGGTCTAAACCAGAGGCTCAGACGACTCTGCGACTATAATGGTTGCAAATTCATCGACCTCCGTTATTGGGTGGAGAACTGTAGGGCCCCCCTAGACAGGTCAGGCGTGCACTACACACCGGAAGCAGCTACTAGGGTAGCAGAGTACGTGTGGCGTGCACACGGGGGTTTTTTAGGTTAGAGGGACCCCCCCTTGGGCGAAACGATAAAATACCTGACGGCTTACCAGAGAGAACATTATCATCATTGATAAAGAACGTCCGTCCTCAGAGACCAAAAACAGGAAAAGTTAACGTAATATTGGTAAACTGCAGGAGTATCCAGGGCAAGGTTCCTGAATTAGTATCTCTTATTGAAGGAAATAGTGCGCATATAGTATTAGGAACGGAAAGTTGGTTAAAACCGGAAGTGAACAGTAACGAAATCCTAGACACAGAATGGAATATATACCGCAAGGATAGGATAAACGCCAATGGTGGAGGAGTATTTATAGCAGTAAAGAATTCAATAATATCCAGTGAAGTTATTAGCGAATGCGAATGTGAAATAATCTGGGTTAAGTTAAGTATCAAAGGTGGGTCAGATATGATAGTCGGATGCTTCTATAGACCACCTGCATCAGCAACCGTAGTAGTTGAGCGCCTCAGAGAGAACCTGCAGAACGTCGTGAAGAAGTTTCGTGATCATACTATTGTAATAGGGGGAGACTTCAATCTACCAGGTATAGAATGGGATAGTCACACAATCAGAACTGGAGCCAGGGACAGAGACTCTTGTGACATTATCCTGACTGCCTTGTCCGAGAATTACTTCGAGCAGATAGTTAGAGAACCAACTCGTGATGCTAACGTTTTAGACCTCATAGCAACAAATAGACCGGAACTTTTCGACTCCGTGAATGTAGAAGAGTGTATCAGTGATCATAAGTCAGTGGTTGCATCAATGACTACAAGTGTAATAAGAAATGCCAAGAAAGGAAGGAAAATATATTTGCTTAACAAGAGTGATAGGGCACAAATCGCAGAATATCTGAGTGACCACCATCAAACGTTCATTTCTGAGGAAGAGGATGTGGAACAAAAATGGAAAAAATTCAGAAACATCGTCCAGTACGCTTTAGATAAGTTCGTACCGACTAAGGTCCAAAGCGAGGGGAAAGATCCACCGTGGTATAACAATCATGTACGAAAGGTACTACGGAAACAAAGAAAGCTTCATCATAGGTTTAAGAGTAGTCGAATCATAGCTGATAAGGAAAAGCTGAACGAAGCGAAAAAGAGCGTAAAGAGAGCAATGAGAGAAGCATTCAACGAATTCAAACATAAAACATTGGCAAACAATCTAAACAAGAACCCTAAAAAGTTTTGGTCATATGTAAAATCGGTAAGCGGATCTAAATCCCCTATTCAGTCACTCGTTGACCACGATGGCACCGAAACAGAGGACGACCGAAGAAAGGCAGAAATACTGAATTCAGTGTTCCGAAACTGTTTCACTGCGGAAAATCGTAACACGGTCCCTGACTTCAGCCATCGCACGGACGCCAAAATGGAAAATATTGAAATAAACGATATCGGAATTGAAAATCAACTGCTATCACTTAGTAGCGGAAAAGCATCCGGACCAGACGAGATACCCTTAAGATTCTACAGTGATTATGCTAAAGAACTTGCCCCCTTTCTATCAGCAATTTATCGTAGATCGCTGGAAGAACGTAAAGTACCTAGCGACTGGAAGAAAGCGCAGGTCGTTCCCATTTTCAAGAAGGGTCATAAATCAGATGCGAATAATTATAGGCCTATTTCGCTTACGTCAATCTGTTGTAGAATAATGGAACATATTTGTGTTCTCGTATTATGACGTTCTTAGATAATACAAATCTCCTTCATCATAACCAACATGGATTCCGCAAACAGAGATCATGTGAAACTCAGCTCGCCCTATTTGCCCAAGAAATTCACAGTGCCGTAGACACTGGCGAGCAGATTGATGCCGTATTCCTGGACTTCAGGAAGGCATTTGATACGGTTCCCCACTTACGTTTAGTGAAAAAAATACGAGCTTACGGAATATCGGACCAGGTTTGTGATTGGATTCAGGATTTCCTAGAGGAAAGAACACAACATGTCATTCTTAACGGTTCAAAATCTGCAGATGTAGAGGTAATTTCGGGAGTACCGCAGGGAAGCGTGATAGGACCTTTATTGTTTACAATATACATAAATGACTTAGTTGACAACATCGGTAGCTCCGTGAGGCTATTTGCAGATGACACGGTTGTCTACAAGAAAGTAGCAACATCAGAAGACTCGTATGTACTCCAGGAGGACTTGCAGAGGATTAATGCATGGTGCGACAGCTGGCAGCTTTCCCTAAACATAGATAAATGTAATATAATGCACATACATAGGGGCAGAAATCCATTCCAGTACGATTATGCCATACGTGGTAAATCATTGGAAGCGGTAACGACTGTAAAATACTTAGGAGTTACTATCCGGAGCGATCTGAAGTGGAATGATCACATAAAACAAATAGTGGGAAAAGCAGGCGCCAGGTTGAGATTCATAGGAAGAATTCTAAGAAAATGTGACTCATCGACGAAAGAAGTAGCTTACAAAACGCTTGTTCGTCCGATTCTTGAGTATTGCTCATCAGTATTGGACCCTTACCAGGTTGGATTAATAGAAGAGATAGACATGATCCAGCGAAAAGCAGCGCGATTCGTCATGGGGACATTTAGTCAGCGCGAGAGCGTTACGGAGATGCTGAACAAGCTCCAGTGGCGGACACTTCAAGAAAGGCGTTACGCAATACGGAGAGGTTTATTATCGAAATTACGAGAGAGCACATTCCGGGAAGAGATGGGCAACATATTACTACCGCCCACATATATCTCGCATAATGATCACAACGAAAAGATCCGAGAAATTAGAGCAAATACGGAGACTTACAAGCAGTCGTTCTTCCCACGCACAATTCGTGAATGGAACAGGGAAGGGGGGATCAGATAGTGGTACAATAAGTACCCTCCGCCACACACCGTAAGGTGGCTCGCGGAGTATAGATGTAGATGTAGATGTACTATGGGTTCCATGACTCCTCCTTATAATCGAGTAACGACAAGATTTTCTTTTAAGATACGAGTATCTCCTTTCCGATGCAATATTCCTTCTTTACTGCATCGCTCGTTCCATCACATTGACGAATAAGCACAGAAATTGCGTCGCTATGAAATACTATGTGTTCTATGACATCTCCTTCTAAATCGAGCAACGTTTCTATGGAAACGACAGGTTTTCATTTGGTATACGAGTATCTCTTTTCCGATGCACTAATCCTTCTTTACTGCATCCCTCGCTCCCTCACATCGACGAATTAACACAGAGATTGGGTCGCTTTGAAATATTATTTGTTCTATGACATCTCCTTCAAAACGGAGTAACGTTTCTATGGACACGAAAGGATTTTCTTTTGGTATACGAGTATCTCTTTTCCGATGCACTATTCCTGCTTTACTGCTTCCCTCGCTCCTTAATATTGACGAAATAACAAAGAAATTGCGTGGCTATGAAGTACTATGGGTTCTATGACTTCTAGTTCCAAATCGAGTAACGTTTCCATGAAAACGACAGGATTTTCTTTTGGGATACGAGTTTGTCCATTCCGATGCGCTATTCCTTCTTTACTGCTTCTCTCGCTCCATCACATTGACGAATTAATACAGAAATGACGTCGCTATGAAATACTATTGGTTCTATGACTTCTCCTTCTAAATCGAGTAACGTTTCCATTGAAACGACAGGATTTTCTTTTGGGATACGAGTACCTCCTTTCCGATGCACTACTCCTTCTTTACTGCATCCCTCGCTCCCTCACATTGACGAATAACCACAGAAATTGGGTCGCTATGATATACTATGCGTTCAATGAGTTCTCCTTCTAAATCGAGTAACGTTTCTATGGATACGACAGGATTTTCTTTTGGGATACGACTATCTCCTTTCCGATGCACTATTCCTTCTTTGCTGCATCCCTCGCTCCCTCACATTGACGAATAAACATAGAAATGACGTCGCAATGAAATACTATCTGTTCTATGACTTCTCCATCTAAATCGAGTAACGTTTCTATGGAAACGTCTGGATTTTCGTTTGGGTTACGAGTTTCTCCTATCCGATGCGCTATTCCTTCTTTACTGCATCCCTCGCTCCCTCACATTGACGAATAAACATAGAGATGACGTGGCAATGAAATACTATCTGTTCTATGACTTCTCCTTCTAAATCGGGTAACGTTTCTATCGAAACGACAGGATTTTCTTTTGGGATACGACTATATCCTTTCCGATGCACTATCGGTTCTTTACTGCATCCGTCGCTCCCTCACATTGACGTATTAACAATGATATTGCGTCGCTATGAAATACTATTGGATCAATGACTTCTCCTTCTTATCGAGTAACGTTCCTATGAAATCGACAGGTTTTCTTTTGGGATACGAGTATGTCTATTCCGATGCACTATTCCATCTTTACTGCTTCCCTCGCTCCTTAATATTGACGAAATAACAAAGAAATTGCGTGGCCATGAAGTACTATGGGTTCAATGACTTCTACTTCCAAATCGAGTAACGTTTCCATGAAAACGACAGGATTTTCTTTTGGGATACGAGTTTGTCCATTCCGATGCGCTATTCCTTCTTTACTGCTTCTCTCGCTCCATCACATTGACGAATTAATACAGAAATGACGTCGCTATGAAATACTATTGGTTCTATGACTTCTCCTTCTAAATCGAGTAACGTTTCCATTGAAACGACAGGATTTTCTTTTGGGATACGAGTACCTCCTTTCCGATGCACTATTTCTTCTTTACTGCATCCCTCGCTCCCTCACATTGACGTATTAACACAGAAATTGCGTCGCTATGAAATGCTATGGGTTCTATAGCATCTCCTTCTAAATCGAGTAACGTTTCTAGGGAAACGAGAGGATTTTCTTTTGGATACGGCTATCTCCTTTCCGTTGCACTATTCCTTCTTTACTGCTTATCTCGCTCCCTCACATTGACGAATTAACACAGAAATTGCGTCGCTCTGAAGTACTATGGGTTCTATGACTTCTCCTTCTAAATCGAGTAATGTTTCTATGGAAACGACAGGATTTTCTTTTGGGATACAAGTTTCTCCTTTCCGATGCGCTATTCCTACTTTACTGCATCCCTCGCTCCCTCACATTCTTTTGGGATACAAGTTTCTCCTTTCCGATGCGCTATTCCTACTTTACTGCATCCCTCGATCCCTCACAATGATATATCGTCGCTATGAAATCCTATGGGTTCTATGACTTCTCCTTCTAATCGAGTAACGTTTCTATGTAATCGACAGGATCTTCTTTTGGTATACGAGTATCTCCTTTCCGTTGCACTATTCCTTCTTTACTGCAGCCCTCGTTCCCTCACATTGACGAATAAGCACAGAAATTGTGTCGCTATGAAATACTATGTGTTCTATGACTTCTCCTTCTAAATGGAGTATCGTTTCTATGGAAACGCCGGGATTTTCGTTTGGGATGCGAGTATCTCATTTCCGATGCACTGTTCCTTCTTTACAGCATCCCTCGCTCCCTCACATTGACGAATAAGCACAGAAATTACGTCGCTATCAAATACTGTAGGTTCTACGACTTCTCCTTCTAAATAAAGTATCGTTTGAATAGAAACGGTAGGATTTTCTTTTGGGATACGAGTATCTAATTTCCGATGCACTATTCCTTCTTTACTGCATTCCTCGCTCCCTCACATTGACGAATTAACACAGACATTGCGTCGCTATGAAATACTACCGGTTCTATGAGTTCTCCTTCTAAATGTAGTAATGTTTCTATGGAAACGACCGGATTTTCTTTTGGGCTACGAGTTTCTCCTGAAGACGAGCTATTCCCATTTTACTGCATCCCTCGCTTTCTCACATTGACGAATTAACAATGATATATCGTGCCTAAGAAATACTATGGGTTCTATGACTTCTCTTTCTAATCGAGTAACGATTATATGGAAACGACAGGATTTTCTTTTAAGATACGAGTAACTCCTTTCCGATGCAATATTCCTTCTTTACTGCATCTCTCGTTCCATCACACTGACGAATACGCACAGAAATTGCGTCGCAATGAAATACTATGTGATCTATGACTCCTCCTTCTAAATCGAGTAACGTTTCTATGGAAACGGTAGGATTTTCTTTTGGGATACGAGTACCTCCTTTCCGATGCTCTATTCCTTCTTTACAGCGTCCCTCGTTCCCTCACATTGACGAATAAGCACAGAATCTGCGTCGCTATGAAATACTATGTATTCAATGACATCTCCTTCTAAATCGAGCAACGTTTCTATGGAAACGACAGTGTTTTCTTTTGGGATACGAGGATCTCCTTTCCAATGCACTATTGGTTTTTTACTGCATCCCTCGCTCCCACACATTGACGATTAACCACAGAAATTTGGTCGCTATGATATACTATGCGTTCAATGAGTTCTCCTTCTAAATCGAGTAACGTTTCTATGGATACGACAGGATTTTCTTTTGGGATACGACTATCTCCTTTCCGATGCACTATTCCTTCTTTGCTGCATCCCTCGCTCCCTCACATTGACGAATAAACATAGAAATGACGTCGCAATGAAATACTATCTGTTCTATGACTTCTCCATCTAAATCGAGTAACGTTTCTATTGAAACGTCTGGATTTTCGTTTGGGATACGAGATTCTCCTATCCGATGCGCTATTCCTTCTTTACAGCATCCCTCGCTCCCTCACATTGACGAATAAACATAGTAATGACGTCGCAATGAAATACTACCTGTTCCATGACTTCTCCTTCTAAATCGGGTAACGTTTCTATGGAAACGACAGGATTTTCTTTTGGGATACGACTATCTCCTTTCCGATGCACTATCGGTTCTTTACTGCACCCGTCGTCCCTCACATTGACGTATTAACAATGATATTGCGTCGCTATGAAATACTATGGGTTCAATGACTTCTCCGTCTAATCGAGTAACGTTCCTATGAAATCGACAGGATATTCTTTTGGGATACGAGTATGTCTATTCCGATGCACTATTCCATCTTTACTGCTTCCCTCGCTCCTTAATATTGACGAAATAACAAAGAAATTGCGTGGCTATGAAGTACTATGGGTTCTATGACTTCTACTTCCAAATCGAGTAACGTTTCCATGAAAACGACAGGATTTTCTTTTGGGATACGAGTATGTCCATTCCGATGCGCTATTCCTTCTTTACTGCTTCTCTCGCTCCATCACATTGACGAATTAATACAGAAATGACGTCGCTATGAAATACTATTGGTTCTATGACTTCTCCTTCTAAATCGAGTAACGTTTCCATTGAAACGACAGGATTTCCTTTTGGGATACGAGTACCTCCTTTCCGATGCACAATTCCTTCTTTACTGCATCCCTCGCTCCCTCACATAGACTTATTAACACAGAAATTGCGTCGCTATGAAATGCTAAGGGCTCTATAGCATCTCCTTCTAAATCGAGTAACGTTTCCAGGGAAACGAGAGGATTTTCTTTTGGATACGGGTATCTCCTTTCCGTTGCACTATTCCTTCTTTACTGCTTCCCTCGCTCCCGCACATTGACGTATTAACACAGAAATTGCGTCGCTATGAAATACTACTTGTTCTATGACTTCTCCTTCTTAATCGCGTAACGTTTTTATGGAAACGACAGGATTTTCTTTTGAGATACGACTTTCACCTTTCCGATGCGCTATTCCTACTTTACTGAATCCCTCGCTCATTCACATTGACGAATTAACAATAATATATCGTCGCCATGAAATACTATGGGTTCTATGACTTCTCCTTCTAATCGATCAACGTTTCTATGGAATCGACAGGATCTTCTTTTGGGATACGAGTATCTCCTTTCCGATGCACTATTCCTTGTTTACTGCATCCCTCGCTCCCTCACATTGACGAATTAACAATGATATAGCGTCGCTATGAAATACTATGGGTTCTATGACTTCTCCTTCTAATCGAGTAACGTTTCTATGGAAACGACAGGATTTTCTTTTAAGATACGAGTATCTCCAATCCGATGCAATCTTCCTTCTTTTCTGCATCCCTCGTTCCATGACATTGACGAATAAGCACAGAAACTACGTCGCTATGAAATACTATGTGTTCTATGACATCTCCTTCTAAATCGAGCAACGTTTATATGGAAACGACAGGATTTTCTTTTGGGATACGTGGATCTCCTTTCCAATGCACTCTTGGTTCTTTACTTCATCCCTCGCTCCCTTACATTGACGAATTACCACAGAAATTACGTCGCTATCAAATACTGTAGGTTCTACGACTTCTCCTTCTAAATAAAGTATCGTTTGAATAGAAACGGTAGGATTTTCTTTTGGGATACGAGTATCTAATTTCCGATGCACTATTCCTTCTTTACAGCATTCCGCGCTCCCTCACATTGACAAATTAACACAGACATTGCGTCGCTATGAAATACTACCGGTTCTATGAGTTCTCCTTCTAAATGTAGTAATGTTTCTATGGAAACGACCGGATTTTCTTTTGGGCTACGAGTTTCTCCTGAAGATGCGCTATTCCCATTTTACTGCATCCCTCGCTCCCTCACATTGACGAATAAACATAGAAATGACGTCGCAATGAAATACTATCTGTTCTATGACTTCTCCTTCTAAATCGAGTAACGTTTCTATGGAAACGTCTGGATTTTCGTATGGGATACGAGTTTCTCCTATCCGATGCGCTATTCCTTCTTTACAAGCATCCCTCGCTCCCTCACATTGACGAATAAACATAGAAATGACGTCGCAATGAAATACTATCTGTTCTATGAATTCTCCTTCTAAATCGGGTAACGTTTCTATGGAAACGACAGGATTTTCTTTTGGGATACATCTATCTCCTTTCCGATGCACTGTCGGTTCTTTACTGCATCCGTCGCTCCCTCACATTGACGTATTAACAATGATATTGCGTCGCTATGAAATACTATGGGTTCTATGAATTCTCCTTCTAAATCGAGTAACGTTTCTATGGAAACGACAGAATTTTCCTTTGGTATACGAGAATGTCCTTTCCGATGCACTATTCCTTCTTTACTGCTTATCTCGCTCCCTCACATTGACGAATTAACACAGAAATTGCGTCGCTCTGAAGTACTATGGGTTCTATGACTTCTCCTTCTAAATCGAGTAATGTTTCTATGGACAGGATTTTCTTTTGGGATACAAGTTTCTCCTTTGCGATTCGCTATTCCAACTTTACTGGATCCCTCGCTCCCTCACATTCTTTTGGGATACAAGTTTCTCCTTTCCGATGCGCTATTCCTACTTTACTGCATCCCTCGATCCCTCACAATGATATATCGTCGCTATGAAATCCTATGGGTTCTATGACTTCTCCTTCTAATCGAGTAACGTTTCTATGTAATCGACAGGATCTTCTTTTGGTATACGAGTATCTCCTTTCCGTTGCACTATTCCTTCTTTACTGCATCCCTCGTTCCCTCACATTGACGAATAAGCACAGAAATTGTGTCGCAATGAAATACTATGTGTTCTATGACTTCTCCTTCTAAATCGAGTATCGTTTCCATGGAAACGCCGGGATTTTCGTTTGGGATGCGAGTATCTCCTTTCCGATGCACTATTCCTGCTTTACTGCATTCCTCGCTCCCTCACATTGACGAATTACGACAGAAATTGCGTGGCTACGAAATACAACGGGTTTTATGAATTCTCCTTGTAAATCGAGTAACGTTTCTATGGAAACGACAGGATTTTCCTTTGGTATACGAAGATGTCCTTTCCGATGCACTATTCCTGCTTTACTGAATTCCTCGCTCCCTCACGTTGACGAATTAAGACAGAAATTGCGTGGCTACGAAATACAATGGGTTTTATGAATTCTCCTTCTAAATCGAGTAACGTTTCTATGGAAACGACAGAATTTTCCTTTGGTATACGAGTATGTCCGTTCCGATGCACTATTCCTTCTTTACTGCTTATCTCGCTCCCTCACATTGACGAATTAACACAGAAATTGCGTCGCTATGAAATACTACTTGTTCTATGACTTCTCCTTCTAAATCTAGTAACGTTTCTGTGGAAACGACCGGATTTTCTTTTGGGATTCGAGGTTCTCCTTTCCGACGCGCTATTCCTTGTTTACTGCATCCCTCGCTCCCTCACATTGACGAATTAACAATGATATAGCGTTGCTATGAAATACTATGGGTTCTATGAATTCTCCTTCTAAATCGAGTTACGTTTCTATGGAAACGACAGGATTTTCCTTTGGTATACGAGTATGTCCGTTCCGATGCACTATTCCTTCTTTACTGCTTATCTCGCTCCCTCACATTGACGAATTAACACAGAAATTGCGTCGCTCTGAAGTACTATGGGTTCTATGACTTCTCCTTCTAAATCGAGTAATGTTTCTATGGAATTGACAGGATTTTCTTTTGGGATACAAGTTTCTCCTTTCCGATGCGCTATTCCTACTTTACTGCATCCCTCGCTCCCTCACATTCTTTTGGGATACAAGTTTCTCCTTTCCGATGCGCTATTCCTACTTTACTGCATCCCTCGAACCCTCACAATGATATATCGTTGCTATGAAATCCTATGGGTTCTATGACTTCTCCTTCTAATCGAGTAACGTTTCTATGTAATCGACAGGATCTTCTTTTGGTACACGAGTATCTCCTTTCCGTTGCACTATTCCTTCTTTACTGCATCCCTCGTTTCCTCACATTGACGAATAAGCACAGAAATTGCGTCGCTATTATATGCTGTAGGTTCTACGACTTCTCCTTCTAAATAAAGTATCGTTTGAATAGAAACGGTAGGATTTTCTTTTGGGATACGAGTATCTAATTTCCGATGCACTATTCCTTCTTTACTGCATTCCTCGCTCCCTCACATTGACGAATTAACACAGACATTGCGTCGCTATGAAATACTACCGGTTCTATGAGTTCTCCTTCTAAATCTAGTAATGTTTCTATGGAAACGACCGGATTTTCTTTTGGGCTACGAGTTTCTCCTGAAGATGAGCTATTCCCATTTTACTGCATCCCTCGCTTTCTCACATTGACGAATTAACAATGATATATCGTGCCTATGAAATACTATGGGTTCTATGACTTCTCTTTCTAATCGAGTAACGATTATATCGAAACGACAGGATTTTCTTTTAAGATACGAGTATCTCCTTTCCGATGCTCTATTCCTTCTTTACAGCGTCCCTCGTTCCCTCACATTGACGAATAAGCACAGAAACTGCGTCGCTATGAAATACTATGTATTCAATGACATCTCCTTCTAAATCGAGCAACGTTTCTATGGAAACGACAGTATTTTCTTTTGGGATACGAGGATCTCCTTTCCAATGCACTATTGGTTTTTTACTGCATCCCTCGCTCCCACACATTGACGAATAACCACAGAAATTGGGTCGCTATGATATACTATGCGTTCAATGAGTTCTCCTTCTAAATCGAGTAACGTTTCTATGGATACGACATGATTTTCTTTTGGGATACGACTATCTCCTTTCCGATGCACTATTCCTTCTTTGCTGCATCCCTCGCTCCCTCACATTGGCGAATAAACATAGAAATGACGTCGCAATGAAATACTATCTGTTCTATGACTTCTCCTTCTAAATCGAGTAACGTTTCTATGGAAACGTCTGGATTTTCGTTTGGGATACAAGTTTCTCCTATCCGATGCGCTATTCCTTCTTTACAGTATCCCTCGCTCCCTCACATTGACGAATAAACATAGAAATGACGTCGCAATGAAATACTATCTGTTCTATGACTTCTCCTTCTAAATCGGGTAACGTTTCTATGGAAACGACAGGATTTTCTTTTGGGATACGACTATCTCCTTTCCGATGCACTATCGGTTCTTTACTGCATCCGTCGCTCCCTCACATTGACGTATTAACAATGATGATGCGTCGCTATGAAATACTATGGGTTGAATGACTTCTCCTTCTAATTGAGTGACGTTCCTATGAAATCGACAGGATTTTCTTTTGGGATACGAGTATGTCTATTCCGATGCACTATTCCATCTTTACTGCTTCCCTCGCTCCTTAATATTGACGAAATAACAAAGAAATTGCGTGGCTATGAAGTACTATGGGTTCTATGGCTTCTACTTCCAAATCGAGTAACGTTTCCATGAAAACAACAGGATTTTCTTTTGGGATACGAGTATGTCCATTCCGATGCGCTATTCCTTCTTTACTGCTTCTCTCGCTCCATCACATTGACGAATTAATACAGAAATGACGTCGCTCTGAAATACTATTGGTTCTATGACTTCTCCTTCTAAATCGAGTAACGTTTCCATTGAAACGACAGGATTTTCTTTTGGGATACGAGTACCTCATTTCCAATGCACTATTCCTTCTTTACTGCATCCCTCGCTCCCTCACATTGACGTATTAACACAGAAATTGCGTCGCTATGAAATGCTATGGGTTCTATAGCATCTCCTTCTAAATCGAGTAACGTTTCTAGGGAAACGAGAGGATTTTCTTTTGGATACGGGTATCTCCTTTCCGTTGCACTATTCCTTCTTTACTGCTTCCCTCGCTCCCGCACATTGACGAATTAACACAGAAATTGCGTCGCTATGAAATACTACTTGATCTATGACTTCTTCTTCTAAATCTAGTAACGTTTCTGTGGAAACGACCGGATTTTCTTTTGGGATTCGAGGTTCTCCTTTCCGACGCGCTATTCCTTGTTTACTGCACCCCCTCGCTACCTCACATTGACGAATTAACAATGATATAGCGTTGCTATGAAATGCTATGGGTTCTACGAATTCTCCTTCTAAATCGAGTAACGTTTCTATGGAAACGACAGGATTTTCCTTTGGTATACGAGTATGTCCGTTCCGATGCACTATTCCTTCTTTACTGCTTATCTCGCTCCCTCACATTGACGAATTAACACAGAAATTGCGTCGCTCTGAAGTACTATGGGTTCTATGACTTCTCCTTCTAAATCGAGTAACGTTTCCATTGAAACGACAGGATTTTCTTTTGGGATACGAGTACCTCATTTCCAATGCACTATTCCTTCTTTACTGCATCCCTCGCTCCCTCACATTGACGTATTAACACAGAAATTGCGTCGCTATGAAATGCTATGGGTTCTATAGCATCTCCTTCTAAATCGAGTAATGTTTCTATGGAAACGACAGGATTTTCTTTTGTGATACAAGTTTCTCCTTTCCGATGCGCTATTCCTACTTTACTGCATCCCTCGCTCCCTCACATTCTTTTGGGATACAAGTTTCTCCTTTCCGATGCGCTATTCCTACTTTACTGCATCCCTCGATCCCTCACAATGATATATCGTCGCTATGAAATCCTATGGGTTCTATGACTTCTCCTTCTAATCGAGTAACGTTTCTATGTAATCGACTGGATCTTCTTTTGGTATACGAGTATCTCCTTTCCGTTGCACTATTCCTTCTTTACTGCAGCCCTCGTTCCCTCACATTGACGAATAAGCACAGAAATTGTGTCGCAATGAAATACTATGTGTTCTATGACTTCTCCTTCTAAATGGAGTATCGTTTCTATGGAAACGCCGGGATTTTCGTTTGGGATGCGAGTATCTCATTTCCGATGCACTATTCCTTCTTTACAGCATCCCTCGCTCCCTCACATTGACGAATAAGCACAGAAATTGCGTCGCTATCAAATACTGTAGGTTCTACGACTTCTCCTTCTAAATAAAGTATCGTTTGAATAGAAACGGTAGGATTTTCTTTTGGGATACGAGTATCTAATTTCCGATGCACTATTCCTTCTTTACTGCATTCCTCGCTCCCTCACATTGACGAATTAACACAGACATTGCGTCGCTATGAAATACTACCGGTTCTATGAGTTCTCCTTCTAAATCTAGTAATGTTTCTATGGAAACGACCGGATTTTCTTTTGGGCTACGAGTTTCTCCTGAAGATGAGCTATTCCCATTTTACTGCATCCCTCGCTTTCTCACATTGACGAATTAACAACGATATATCGTGCCTATGAAATACTATGGGTTCTATGACTTCTCTTTCTAATCGAGTAACGATTATATGGAAACGAAAGGATTTTCTTTTAAGATACGAGTATCTCCTTTCCGATGCAATATTCCTTCTTTACTGCATCTCTCGTTCCATCACACTGACGAATACGCACAGAAATTGCGTCGCTATGAAATACTATGTGATCTATGAGTTCTCCTTCTAAATCGAGTAACGTTTCTATGGAAACGGCAGGATTTTCTTTTGGGATACGAGTACCTCCTTTCCGATGCTCTATTCCTTCTTTACAGCGTCCCTCGTTCCCTCACATTGACGAATAAGCACAGAATCTGCGTCGCTATGAAATACTATGTATTCAATGACATCTCCTTCTAAATCGAGCAACGTTTCTATGGAAACGACAGTGTTTTCTTTTGGGATACGAGGATCTCCTTTCCAATGCACTATTGGTTTTTTACTGCATCCCTCGCTCCCACACATTGACGATTAACCACAGAAATTGGGTCGCTATGATATACTATGCGTTCAATGAGTTCTCCTTCTAAATCGAGTTACGTTTCTATGGATACGACAGGATTTTCTTTTGGGATACGACTATCTCCTTTCCGATGCACTATTCCTTCTTTGCTGCATCCCTCGCTCCCTCACATTGACGAATAAACATAGAAATGACGTCGCAACGAAATACTATCTGTTCTATGACTTCTCCATCTAAATCGAGTAACGTTTCTATTGAAACGTCTGGATTTTCGTTTGGGATACGAGTTTCTCCTATCCGATGCGCTATTCCTTCTTTACAGCATCCCTCGCTCCCTCACATTGACGAATAAACATAGAAATGACGTCGCAATGAAATACTACCTGTTCTATGACTTCTCCTTCTAAATCGGGTAACGTTTCTATGGAAACGACAGGATTTTCTTTTGGGATACGACTATCTCCTTTCCGATGCACTATCGGTTCATTACTGCATCCGTCGCTCCCTCACATTGACGTATTAAAAATGATATTGCGTCGCTATGAAATACTATGGGTTCAATGACTTCTCCGTCTAATCGAGTAACGTTCCTATGAAATCGACAGGATATTCTTTTGGAATACGAGTATGTCTATTCCGATGCACTATTCCATCTTTACTGCTTCCCTCGCTCCTTAATATTGACGAAATAACAAAGAAATTGCGTGGCTATGAAGTACTATGGGTTCTATGACTTCTACTTCCAAATCGAGTAACGTTTCCATGAAAACGACAGGATTTTCTTTTGGGATACGAGTATGTCCATTCCGACGCGCTATTCCTTCTTTACTGCTTCTCTCGCTCCATCACATTGACGAATTAATACAGAAATGACGTCGCTATGAAATACTATTGGTTCTATGACTTCTCCTTCTAAATCGAGTAACGTTTCCATTGAAACGACAGGATTTTCTTTTGGGATACGAGTACCTCCTTTCCGATGCACTATTCCTTCTTTACTGCATCCCTCGCTCCCTCACATTGACTTATTAACACAGAAATTGCGTCGCTATGAAATGCTATGGGCTCTATAGCATCTCCTTCTAAATCGAGTAACGTTTCCAGGGAAACGAGAGGATTTTCTTTTGGATACGGGTATCTCCTTTCCGTTGCACTATTCCTTCTTTACTGCTTCCCTCGCTCCCGCACATTGACGAATTAACACAGAAATTGCGTCGCTATGAAATACTACTTGTTCTATGACTTCTCCTTCTTAATCGCGTAACGTTTTTATGGAAACGACAGGATTTTCTTTTGAGATACGACTTTCACCTTTCCGATGCGCTATTCCTACTTTACTGAATCCCTTGCTCATTCACATTGACGAATTAACAATAATATATCGTCGCTATGAAATACTATGGGTTCTATGACTTCTTCTTCTAATCGATCAACGTTTCTATGGAATCGACAGGATCTTCTTTTGGGGTACGAGAGTCTCCTTTCCGATGCACTATTCCTTGTTTACTGCATCCCTCGCTCCCTCACATTGACGAATTAACAATGATATAGCGTCGCTATGAAATACTATGGGTTCTATGACTTCTCCTTCTAATCGAGTAACGTTTCTATGGAAACGACAGGATTTTCTTTTAAGATACGAGTATCTCCTTTCCGATGCAATATTCCTTCTTTTCTGCATCCCTCGTTCCATCACATTGACGAATAAGCACAGAAACTGCGTCGCTATGAAATACTATGTGTTCTATGACATCTCCTTCTAAATCGAGCAACGTTTATATGGAAACGACAGGATTTTCTTTTGGGATACGTGGATCTACTTTCCAATGCACTCTTGGTTCTTTACTTCATCCCTCGCTCCCTCACATTGACGAATTACCACAGAAATTACGTCGCTATGATATACTCGCGTTCTATGAGTTCTCCTACTAAATCGAGTAACATTTCTATGGATACGACAGGATTTTCTATTGGGATACGACTATGTCCTTTCCGATGCACTATTCCTTCTTTACGGTCTTCCTCGCTCCCTTATATTGACGAATTAAAACAGAAATTGCGTGGCTATGAAGTACTATGGGTTCTATGACTCCTCCTTCTAAATCGAGTTACGTTTCTATGGAAACGACTGGATTTTCTTTTGGGATACGACTATCTCCTTTCCGATGCACTATTCCTTCTGTACTGATTCCCTCACTCCCTCACATTGGCGAATTAACACAGAAATTGCGTCGCTATGAAATACTATTGGTTGTATGACTTCCCCTTCTAAATCAAGTAACATTTCTATGGAAACGAATGAATTTTCTTTTGGGATACTAGTATCCCCTTTCCGATGCACTAATGCTTCTTTACTTCATCCCTCGCTCCCTCACATTGACGAATTAACACAGAAATGGCGTCGCTGTGATATACTATGTGTTCGATGTCTTCTCCTTTTAAATCGAGTAACGTTTCTATGGAAACGACTGGATTTTCATTTGGGATACGACTATCTCCATTCCGACTCACTATTCCTGCTTTACTGCATTCCTCGCTCCCTCACATTGACGATTAAGCACAGAAATTGCGTCGCTATCAAATACTGTAGGTTCTACGACTTCTCCTTCTAAATAAAGTATCGTTTGAATAGAAACGGTAGGATTTTCTTTTGGGATACGAGTATCTAATTTCCGATGCACTATTCCTTCTTTACTGCATTCCTCGCTCCCTCACATTGACAAATTAACACAGACATTGCGTCGCTATGAAATACTACCGGTTCTATGAGTTCTCCTTCTAAATGTAGTAATGTTTCTATGGAAACGACCGGATATTCTTTGGGGTTACGAGTTTCTCCTGAAGATGCGCTATTCCCATTTTACTGCATCCCTCGCTCCCTCACATTGACGAATAAACATAGAAATGACGTCGCATTGAAATACTATCTGTTCTATGACTTCTCCTTCTAAATCGAGTAACGTTTCCATGGAAACGTCTGGATTTTCGTATGGGATACGAGTTTCTCCTATCCGATGCGCTATTCCTTCTTTACAAGCATCCCTCGCTCCCTCACATTGACGAATAAACATAGAAATGAAGTCGCAATGAAATACTATCTGTTCTATGACTTCTCCTTCTAAATCGGGTAACGTTTCTATGGAAACGACTGGATTTTCTTTTGGGATACATCTATCTCCTTTCCGATGCACTATCGGTTCTTTACTGCATCCGTCGCTCCCTCACATTGACGTATTAACAATGATATTGCGTCGCTATGAAATACTATGGGTTCTATGAATTCTCCTTCTAAATCGAGTAACGTTTCTATGGAAACGACAGGATTTTCCTTTGGTATACGAGTATGTCCGTTCCGATGCACTATTCCTTCTTTACTGCTTATCTCGCTCCCTCACATTGACGAATTAACACAGAAATTGCGTCGCTCTGAAGTACTATGGGTTCTATGACTTCGCCTTCTAAATCGAGTAATGTTTCTATGGACAGGATTTTCTTTTGGGATACAAGTTTCTCCTTTCCGATGCGCTATTCCTACTTTACTGGATCCCTCGCTCCCTCACATTCTTTTGGGATACAAGTTTCTCCTTTCCGATGCGCTATTCCTACTATACTGCATCCCTCGATCCCTCACAATGATATATCGTCGCTATGAAATCCTATGGGTTCTATGACTTCTCCTTCTAATCGAGTAACGTTTCTATGTAATCGACAGGATCTTCTTTTGGTATACGAGTATCTCCTTTCCGTTGCACTATTCCTTCTTTACTGCATCCCTCGTTCCCTCACATTGACGAATAAGCACAGAAATTGTGTCGCTATGAAATACTATGTGTTCTATGACTTCTCCTTCTAAATCGAGTATCGTTTCCATGGAAACGCCGGGATTTACGTTTGGGATGCGAGTATCTCCTTTCCGATGCACTGTTCCTTCTGTACAGCATCCCTCCCTCCCTCACATTGACGAATAAGCACAGAAATTGCGTCGCTATCAAATACTGTAGGTTCTACGACTTCTCCTTCTAAATAAAGTATCGTTTGAATAGAAACGGTAGGATTTTCTTTTGGGATACGAGTATCTAATTTCCGATGCACTATTCCTTCTTTACTGCATTCCTCGCTCCCTCACATTGACGAATTAACACAGACATTGCGTCGCTATGAAATACTACCGGTTCTATGAGTTCTCCTTCTAAATCTAGTAAAGTTTCTATGGAAACGACCGGATTTTCTTTTGGGCTACGAGTTTCTCCTGAGGATGAGCTATTCCCATTTTACTGCATCCCTCGCTTTCTCACATTGACGAATTAACAATGATATATCGTGCCTATGAAATCCTATGGGTTCTATGACTTCTCTTTCTAATCGAGTAACGATTATATGGAAACGACAGGATTTTCTTTTAAGATACGACTATCTCCTTTCCGATGCAATATTCCTTCTTTACTGCATCTCTCGTTCCATCACACTGACGAATACGCACAGAAATTGCGTCGCTATGAAATACTATGTGATCTATGACTTCTCCTTCTAAATCGAGTAACGTTTCTATGGAAACGACAGGATTTTCTTTTGGGATACGAGTACCTCCTTTCCGATGCTCTATTCCTTCTTTACAGCGTCCCTCGTTCCCTCACATTGACGAATAAGCACAGAAACTGCGTCGCTATGGAATACTATGTATTCAATGACATCTCCTTCTAAATCGAGCAACGTTTCTATGGAAACGACAGTATTTTCTTTTAAGATACGAGGATCTCCTTTCCAATGCACTCTTGGTTCTTTACTGCATCCCTCGCTCCCTCACATTGACGAATAAACACAGAAATTACGTCGCTATGATATACTCGCGTTCTATGAGTTCTCGTACTAAATCGAGTAACGTTTCTATGGATACGACAGGATTTTCTTTTGGGATACGACTATGTCCTTTCCGATGCACTATTCCTTCTATACGGCCTTCCTCGCTCCCTCATATTGACGAATTAAAACAGAAATTGCGTGGCTATGAAGTACTATGGGTTCTATGACTCCTCCTCATAAATCGAGTTACGTTTCTATGGAAACGACTGGATTTTCTTTTGGGATACGACTATCTCCTTTCCGATGCACTATTCCTTCTGTACTGATTCCCTCACTCCCTCACATTGGCGAATTAACACAGAAATTGCGTCGCTATGAAATACTATTGGTTGTATGACTTCTCCTTCTAAATCAAGTAACATTTCTATGGAAACGAAAGAATTTTCTTTTGGGATACTAGTATCCCCTTTCCGATGCACCAATGCTTCTTTACTTCATCCCTCGCTCCCACACATTGACGAATTAACACAGAAATGGCGTCGCTATGATATACTATGTGTTCGATGTCTTCTCCTTTTAAATCGAGTAACGTTTCTATGGAAACGACTGGATTTTATTTTGGGATAGACTATCTCCTTTCCGATGCACTATTCCTGCTTTACTGCATTCCTCGCTCCCTCACATTGACGAATTACGACAGAAATTGCGTGGCTACGAAATACAATGGGTTTTATGAATTCTCCTTCTAAATCGAGTAACGTTTCTATGGAAACGACAGGCTTTTCCTTTGGTATACGAGTATGTCCGTTCCGATGCACTATTCCTTCTTTACTGCTTCTCTCGCTCCATCACATTGACGACATAACACAGAAATGGCGTCGCTATGAAATACTATTGTTTCTATGACTTCTCCGTCTAAATGAAGTAACGTTTCTATAGAAACGACAGGATTTTCTTTTGGGATACGACTACGTCCTTTCCGATGCTCTATTCCTTCTTTACTGCATTCCTCGCCCCCTCACATTGACGAATAAGCACAGAAATTGCGTCGCTATCAAATACTGTTGGTTCTACGACATCTCCTTCTAAAGAAAGTATCGTTTCAATAGAAACGGTAGGATTTTCTTTTGGGATACGAGTATCTCCTTTCCGATGCACTATTCCTTCTTTACTGCATTCCTCGCTCCCTCACATTGACGAATTAAGACAGAAATTGCATGGCTATTAAATACTATGGGTTCTATCACTTCTCCTTCTAAATTGAGTAACATTACTATGGAGACGACAGGATTTTCTTTTGGTACACGAGTATGTCCTTTTCGATGCACTATTCCTTCTTTACTGCTTCCGTCGCTCCCTCACATTGACGAATTAACACAGACATTGCGTCGCTATGAAATACTACCGGTTCTATGAGTTCTCCTTCTAAATCTAGTAATGTTTCTATGGAAACGACCGGATTTTCTTTTGGGCTACGAGTTTCTCCTTTCCGATGCGCTATTCCTATTTTAACTGCATCCCTCGCTCCCTCACATTGTCGAATTAACAATGATATATCGTGGCTATGAAATACTATGTGTTCTATGACTTCTCTTTCTCATCGAGTAACGTTTCTATGGAAACAACAGATTTTCTTTTAAGATACGAGTTTCTCCTTTCCGATGCAACATTCCTTCTTTACTGCATCCCTCGTTCCCTCACATTGACGAATAAGCACAGAAATTGCGTCGCTATGATATACTATGGGTTCTGTGACTTCTCCTTCTAAATCGAGTAACGTTTCCATGGAAACGACAGGATTTTCTTTTGGGATACAAGTTTCTCCTTTCCGATGTGCTATTCCTCCTTTACTGCATCCCTCGTTCCCTCACATTGACGAATAAGCACAGAAATTGCGTGGCTATGAAATACTGTGGGTTCTATGCCATCTCCTTCTAAATCGAGTAACGTTTCTATGGAAACGACAGATTTTCTTTTGGGATTCCAATATCTCCTTTCCGATGCACTATTCCTTCTTTACTGCTTCCCTTACTCCCTCACATTGACGACTAAGCAAAGAGATTGCGTCGCTACGAAGTACAAGGGTTCTATGACTTCTCCTTCTGAATCTAGTTACGTTTCTACGGAAACGACAGGATTTTCTTTGGGAAACGAGTATCTCCTTTCCGATGCACTATTCTTTCATTACTGCATCCCTCGCTCCCTCAAATCGACGAATTAACACAGAAATTGCGTTGCTATGAAATACTATGGGTTCAATGACTTCTCCTTCTAAATCGAGTAACGTTTCTATGGAAACGACTGAATTTTCTTTTCGCATACGAGGATCTCCTTTCCGATGCACTATTCCGCTTTTACTTCGGCCCTCCCTCCCTCACATTGACAAATTATCACAGAAATTGCGTCGCTATTAAATACTAATGGTTCTATGACTTCTCCTTCTAAATCAAGTAACGTTTCTTTGGAACCGACAGGCTTTTCTTTTGGGATACGAGTATCACCTTTCCGATGCACTACTCCTTCTTTTCTGCATCCCTTGCTCCCTCACATTGACGAATTAACACAGATATTGCGTGGCTATGAAATACGGTGGGTTCTATGACTTCTCCTTCTAAATAGAGTAACGATTCAATGTTTACGGCAGATTTTCATTTGGTATACCAGTATCTCCTTTCCGATGCACTAATCCATCTTTACTGCCTCCCTCGCTCCCTCACATTGACGAATAAGCACACAGATTCCGTCTCTATGATATACTATGGGTTCTATGACTTCTCCTTCTAAATCTAGTTACGTTTCAATGGAAACAACAGGATTTTCTTTTGGTATACGAGTATCTCCTTTCCGATGCACTATTCCTTCTTTACTGCATCCCTCGTTCCCTCACATTGACGAATAAGCACAGAAATTGCGTGGCTATGAAATACTGTGGGTTCTATGCCATCTCCTTCTAAATCGAATAACGTTTCTATGGAAACGACAGATTTTCTTTTGGGAATCCAATATCTCCTTTCCGATGGACTATTCCTTCTTTACTGCTTCCCTTACTCCCTCACATTTACGACTAAGCAAAGAGATTGCGTCGCTACGAAGTACAAGGGTTCTATGACTTCTCCTTCTGAATCTAGTTAAGTTTCTATGGAAACGACAGGATTTTCTTTGGTATACGAGTATCTCCTTTACGATGCACTATTCTTTCATTACTGCATCCCTCGCTCCCTCACATTGACGAATTAACACAGAAATTGCGTTGCTATGATATCCTATGGGTTCTATGACTGCTCCTTCTAAATCGGGTAAGGTTTCTATGGAAACGACAGGATTTTCTTTTGGTATACGGGTATCTAAATTCCGATGCACTATTCCTTCATTACTGCATCCCTCGCTCCCTCACATTGGCGAATTAAAACAGTAATTGCGCCGCTATGAAATACCATGTGTTCCATGACTTCTCCTAAATCGAGTAACGTATCTATGAAAAAGACAGGATTTTCTTTTGGGATACGAGTATCTCCTTTCCGATGCACCATTCCTTCCTTACTGCATACCTCGCTCCCTCACACTGTCGAATTAACACAGAAATTGCGTCGCAATGAAATACTACGGGTTCAATCACATCTCCTTCTAAATCGAGTAACGTTTCTATGGAAACTACAGGATTATCTTTTGAGAAACGAGTATCTTCTTTCCGATGCACTATTCCTTCTTTTCTACAACCCTCGGTTCCTCACATTGACGAATTAACACAGATATTGCGTTACTGTGAAATACTACGGGTTCTATGACATCTCCTTCTAAATTGGGTAACGTTTCTATGGAAACGACTGGATTTTATTTTGGGATACGACTATCTCCTTTCCGATGCACTATTAGGTCTTTACGGCATCCCTCGCTCCCTCACATTGACGAATTAACAAAGATATTGCGTCGCTATGAAATACTATGGGTCCTATTACTTCTCCTTCTAAATCTTGTAACGTTTCTATGGAAACGACAGGCTTTTCTCGTGAGATACGAGTATCTCCTTTCCCGATACCCTATTCCTTCTTACTACATCCCTCGCTCCCTCACAATGACGAATTAACTCAGAAATTGCGTCGCTAAGAAATACTATGGGTTTTAAGACTTCTCTTTCTAAATCGAGTAACGTGTCTATATAAAGGACAGGATTTTCTTTTGGGATACGACTATCTCCTTCCCGATGCACTGTTCCTTCTTCACTGCATCCCACACTCCCTCACATTGACGAATTAACACAGAAATAGCGTGGCGATGAAATACTATGGATTCCATCACATCTCCTTCTAAATCGAGTAACGTTTCTATGGAAACGAAAGGATTTTCTTTTGAGATACGAGTATTTCCTGTCCGATGCACTATTCCGTCTTTACTGCGTCCCTCGCCCCCTCACATTGACAAATTAACAAAAATTGCGTCGCTATGACATACTATGGGTTCTAAGGCTTCTCCTTCTAAATCGAGTAACGTATCTATGGAAAGGAAAGGATTTTCATCTGGGTTACGACTATCTCCTTTTACGATGCTCTATTCCTTCTTTACTGCATCCTTCGCTCCCTCACATTGACGAATTAACACAGAAATAGCGTAGCTATGAAATACTATGTGTTCATTGACATCTCCTTCTAAATCGAGTAACATTTCTATGGAAAAGACAGGATTTTCTTTTGGGATACGGCTATATCCTTTCCGATGCACTATTAGGTCTTTACGGCATCCCTCGCTCCCTCACATTGACGAATTAACAAAGAGATTGCGTCTCTATGAAGTACTGTGGGATTTATTACTTCTCCTTGTAAATCGTGTAACGTTTCTATGGAAACGACCGGAATTTCTTTTGGGATACGAGTATCTCCTTTCCTGATGCAAATTCCTTCTTACTACATTCCTCGCTCCCTCACATTGACGAATTAACACAGAAATTGCGTCGCTATGAAATACTATGGATTCTATCACATCTCCTTCTAAATCGAGTAACGTTTCTATGTAAACGAAAGGATTTTCTTTTGAGATACAAGTATCTCCTTTCCGAAGCACTATTCCTTCTTTACTGCTTCCCTCGCTCCCTTACATTGTCTAATTAACACAGAAATTGTGTCGCTATGAAAGACTATGTGTTCTATGACTTCTACTTCTATTTCGAGGAACGTTTCTATGGAAACGACAGGATTTTCTTTTGGGATACGAGTATCTCCTTTCCGATGCTCTATTCCTTCTTTATTGCATACCTCGCTCCCTCACATTGACGTATTAACTCAGAAATTGCGTCGCTATGAAATACTATGGGTTCTATGACTTTGCCTTCTAAGTCGAGTAACGTTTCTATGGACACTACTGGATTTTCTTTTGGGAAACGAGTATCTCCTTTCCGATGCACTATTCCTTATTTACTGTATACCGCGCTCCGTCACACTGACGTATTAACACAGAAATTGCGTCGCTATGAAATACTATGGGTTCTTTGACATCTCCTTCTAAATCGAGTAACGTTTCTATGGAAAACACAGGATTTTCTTTTCTGATACGACTATATCCTTTCCGATGCACTGTTAGGTCTTTACTGCATCCCTTGCTCCCTCACATTGACAAATTAACACTGAAATTGATGTCTGTGAAAAACTATGGGTTTTATGACTTCTCCTTCTAAATCGAGTAACGTTTCTATAGAAGGGACAAAATTTTCTTTTGGGATACAGGTATCTCCTGTCCAATGCACTATACCTTCTCTACTGCATTCGTCGCTCACTCACATTGACGAATCAACAAAGAGATTTCGTCGCTATGAAGTACTATGGGTTTTATTACTTCTCCTTCTATATCGTTTAACGTTTCTATGGAAACGACCGGAATTTCTTTTGGGATACGAGTATCTCCTTTCCTGATGCACAATTCCTTCTTACTAAATTCCTCGCTCCCTCACATTGACGAATTAACACAGAAATTGCGTCGCTATGAAATACTATGGATTCTATAACATCTCCTTCTAAATCGAGTAACGTTTCTATGTAAACGAAAGGATTTTCTTTTGAGATACGACTATGTCCTTTCCGATGCACTAGTCCTTCTTTACTGCATCCCTCGCTCCCTCACATTGTCTAATTAACACAGAAATTGCGTCGCTATGAAATACTATGGGTTCTATGACTTCTACTTCTAAATCGAGGAACGTTTCTATGGAAACGACAGGATTTTCTTTTGGGATACGAGTATCTCCTTTCCGATGCTCTATTCCTTCTTTATTGCATACCTCGCTCTCTCACATTGACGAATTAACACTGAAATGGATCGCTATGAAACACTATGGGTTCAATGAATACTCCTTCTAAATCGAGTAACGTTTCTATGGAAACAAATGGATTTTCTATTGAGATACAAGTAGCTCCATTCCGATGCACTATGCCTTCTCTACTGCACCCCATGCTCCATCACTTTGACGAATTAATACAGAAAGTGCGTCGCTATGAAATACTATCGGTTCTATGACTTCCCCTTTTAAAATCGAGTAACGTTTCTATGGAAACGACAGGCTTTTCTTTTGGGATACGAGTATCTCATTTCCGATGCAGTATTCCTTCTTTACTGCATCCCTCGCTCCCTCACAATGACGAATTAACACAGAAATTGCGTTGCTATGATATACTATAGGTTCTATGACATTTCTTTCCAACTCGAGTCACGTATATATGTAAACGACAGGAATTTCTTTTGGGAAACGTCTATCTCCTTTCCGATGCATCATTCCTTCTTTACTGCAACCCCCGCTCCCACACATTGACGAATTAACACAGAAATTGCGTCGCTATGAAAAACTATGTGTTCTATGACATCTCCTTCTATATCGAGTACGTTTCAATGGAAACGACAGGATTTTCTTTTGGAATACATCTAACTCCTTTCCGATGCACTATTCCATATTAACTGAATCCCTCGCTCCCTCACAGTGTCGAATTAACACAGAAATTGCGTCGCTATAAAATACTATTGTTTCTTTGGCTTCTCCTTCTAAATCGTGTAACGGTTCTATGGAAACGATATGATTTTCTTTTGAGAAACGAGTATCTTCTTTCCGATGCACTATTCCTTCTTTACTGCATCCCTGGCTCCCTCACATTGACGAATAAACACAGAAAGTGCGTTGCTATGAATTATTGTCAGATCTATGACTCCCCATTTTTAAATTGAGTAACGTTTCTATGGAAACGACAGGATTTTCTTTTGGGATACGATCATCTCCTTTCCGATGCATTATTCCTCTTTTACTGCATCCCTCGCTAACTCACAATGACGATTTAACACAGAAATTGCGTTGCTATGAAATACTATGGGTTCTATGACTTCTCCTTCTAAATCGAGTAACGTTTCTATGAAATAGACAGGATTTTCTTTTGGTATACGAGTACCTCTTTCCGATGCACTATTCCTTCTCTGCTGCATCCCTCGCTCCCTCACACTGACGAATTATCACAGAAATTGCGTCGCTATGAAATACTATGGGTTCTATGACTTCTCCTTCTGAATCGAGTAACGTTTCTATGAAATAGACAGGATTTTCTTTTGGTATACGAGTACCTCTTTCCGATGCACTATTCCTTCTCTGCTGCATCCCTCGCTCCCTCACACTGACGAATTATCACAGAAATTGCGTCGCTATGAAATACTATGGGTTCTATGACATCTCCGTCTAAATCGAGTAACGTTTCTATGGAAACCACAGGATTTTCTTTTGGGATACGAGTATCTCCTTTCCGATGCACTATTCCTTCTTTACTGCATCCCTCGCTCCCTCACACTGACGAATTAACACAGAAATTGCGTCGCTATGAAAAACTATGTGTTCTATGACATCTCCTTCTATTTCGAGTACGTTTCAATGGAAACGACAGGATTTTCTTTTGGAATACATCTGATACACTATTCCTTCTCTGCTGCATCCCTCGCTCCCTCACACTGACGAATTATCACAGAAATTGCGTCGCTATGAAATACTATGGGTTCTATGACATCTCCGTCTAAATCGAGTAACGTTTCTATGGAAACGACAGGATTTTCTTTTGGGATACGAGTATCTCCTTTCCGATGCACTATTCCTTCTTTACTGCATCCCTCGCTCCCTCACACTGACGAATTAACACAGAAATTGCGTCGCTATGAAAAACTATGTGTTCTATGACATCTCCTTCTATATCGAGTACGTTTCAATGGAAACGACAGGATTTTCTTTTGGAATACATCTAACTCCTTTCCGATGCACTATTCCATATTAACTGCATCCCTCGCTCCCTCACACTGTCGAATTAACACAGAAATTGCGTCGCGATGAAATTCTATGGGGTCTATGACCTCTCCTTCTTAATCGAGTAACGTTTCTATGGAAGCGACAGGTTTTTTTTTTTTTTGGGATACGAGTATCTCCTTTCCCGATGCACTATTCCGTCTTTACTGCATCCCACGCTCCCTCTAATTGACGAATTGACACAGTAATTGCGTCGCTAGCAAATGCTATGGGTTCTATGACTTCTCCTTCTAAATTGAGTAACTTGTCTATGGAAAGGACGGGATTTTCTATTGGGATACGCCTATCACCTTTCCGATGCACTATTCCGTCTTTACTGCATCCCTCGCTCCCTCACATTGAGGAATTAACACAGAAATACCGTCGCTATGAAATTCTATGAGTTCTATGATTCTCCTTCTATATCGAGTAACGATTCTAAGATAACTACAGGATTTTCTTTTGGGATACGACTATCTCCTTTCCGATGCATTTTTCCTTCTTTACAGCATCCCTCGCTCCCTCACATTGTCGAATTAACACAGAAATAGCGTCGCTATGGAATACTATCGGTTCTATGACTTCTCCATCTTAATCGAGGTACGTTTCTATGGAGACGACAGGATTTTCTTTTGGGATACGAATATCGAATTTCCGATGCACTATTCCTACTTTACTGCATCGCTCGCTACCTAACATTGACGTATTAACACAGATATAGCGTCCATATGAAATATTATGGGTTCTATGACATCTCCTTCTAAATATAGTAACATTTTATGGAAACGACAGGATTTTCTTTAGGGATACGAATATCTCCTTTTCGATGCACTATTCCTACTCTAGTGCATCCCTCGCTACCTAGCATTGACGTATTAAAACAGAATTAGCGTCCCTATGAAATACTATGAGTTCTATGACTCCTACTTCTAAATCGATTAGTTTTTCTATGGAACTTACAGCATTTTTTTGGGATACGACTAACTCCTTTCCGATGCACTACTCCATCTTTACTGCATCCCTCGCTACCTCACATTGACGAATTAACTCAGAAATTGGTCGCTATGAAACACTTTGGGTTCTATGACATCTCCTTCTAAATCGAGAACGGTTTCTATGGAAACGAGAGGATTTTCTTTAGGGATACGACAATCTTCTTTCCGATGCACTATTCCTTCTTTTCAGCTTCCCTCGGTCCCTCACATTGACGAGTTAACACAGCATTTGCTTCGCTATGAAAAACTAAGGGTTCAATGACTTCTCCTTCTAAATCGAGTAACGTTTCTATGGAAACGACAGGATTTCCTTTTGGGGTACGAGTATCTCCTCTCCGATGAACTATTCCTTCTTTACTGCATCTCTGGCTCCCTCACACTGACGAATTAACACAGAAATTGCGGTGCTATGTAATACTACGTGTTCAATGACATCTCCTTCTAAATCGAGTAACGTTTCTATGGAAACGACAGGATTTTCTTTTGGGACACGAGTATCTCCTTTCCGATGCACTAATCCTTCTTTACTGCAACCCTCGCTCCCTCACATTGACGAATTAATACAGAAATTGCGTCGCTATGATATGCTATGATTACTATGACTTCACCTTCTAAATCGAGTAAAGTTTCTATGGTAACGACATGATTTTCTTTTGCGATACGAGTATCTCCCTTCCCGATGCATTATCCCTTCTTTACAACATTCCTCGCTCCCTCACATCGACGAATTAACACAGAAATTGGGTCGCTATGATTTACTATGGGTTCTATGACTTCTCCTTCTAAATCGAGTAACGTGTCTATGGTAAGGATAGGATTTTCTTTTGGGATACGACAATCTCCTTTCCGATGCACTATTCCTTCTTTGCTGCATCCCTTGCTCCCTCACATTGACGAATTAACACAGAAAATGCGTCGCTTGATATACTACGTGTTCTATGACTTCTCCTTCTATATCAATTACCTTTTCTATGGAACGTTCAGAATTTTCTTTTGGGATACGACAATCTCCTTTCCTATGCATTATTCCTTCTTTACTGCATCCCTCGCTCCATCACATTGACGAATTAACACGGAAATTGCGTCGCTATGAAATACTAAACGTTTTATGACTTCTCCTTCTAAATCGAGTAACGTTTCTATGGAGACGACAGGATTTTCTTTCGGGATACGACTAACTCCTTTCCGATGCGCTACTCCGTCTTTACTGCATCCCTCGCTCCCTCACATTGACGAGTTAACACAGAATTTGCTTCGCTATGAAAAACTAAGGGTTCTATGACTTCTCCTTCTAAATCGAGTAACGTTTCTATGGAAACGACAGGATTTTCCTTTGGGTTACGAGTATCTCCTTTCCGATGCACTATTCCTTGTTTACCGCATCCCTCGCTCCATCACTTTGACGAATTAGTACAGAAAGTGCGTCGCTATGAAATACTATCGGTTCTATGACTTCCCCTTTTAAAATCGAGTAACGTATCTATGGAAACAACAGATTTTTCTTTTGGGATACGAGTATCTCCTTTCCGATGCAGTATTCCTTCTTTACTGCATCCCTCGCACCCTCACATTGACGAATTAACACAGAAAGTGCGTCGCTATGAAATACTGTCAGATCTATGACTCCCCATTTTTAAATCGAGTAACGTTTCTATGGAAACGAGTGGATTTTCTTTGGGATACGATTACCTCCGCTCCGATGCACGATTCCTTCTTTACTGTTTCCCTCGCTCCCTCACACTGACGAATTAACACAGAAATTGCGTCGCCATGAAATACTATGGGTTCTATGACTTCTCCTTCTAAATCGAGTAACGTTTCTATGGAAACGACAGGATTTTCTTTAGGGGATTCGAATATCTCCTTTCCGATGCACTATTCCTTCTTTACTGCATCCCTCGCTACCTAACATTGACGTATTAACACAGAAATTGCGTCTCTATGAAATACTATGTGTTCTATGACATCTACTTCTAAATCGAGTAACGTATCTATAGAAACGACAGGATTTTCCTCTGGGATACGAGTACCTCCTCTCCGATGCACGATTCCCTCTTTACTGCATCCCTCGCTACCACACATTGACGAAGTAACACAGAAATTGCGTCGCTATGAAATACTAAGGGTTCTATGACTTCTCCTTCTAAATCGAGTAACGTTTCTATGGAAAGGACAGGATTTTCTTTTGGGATACGAGTATTTCCTATCCGATGCACTATTCCCTCTCTACTGAATCCCTCGCTCTCTCATATTGAAGAAATAACACAGAAATTGCGTCGCTATGAAATACTATGGGTTCTATGACATCTCCTTCTAAATCGAGTAACGTTTCTAAGTAAACGACAGGATTTTCTTTTAGGATACGAGTATCTCCTTTCCGATGCACTATTCCTTCTTGACTGCTTCCCTCGCTCCCTCACCTTCACGAATTGGCACAGATATAGCGTCGCTATGAAATGCTATGGGTTCTATGACTTCTGCTTCGAAATCGTGTAACGTGTCTATGGAAAGGACATGATCTTTTGGGATACGAGTATCTCCTTCCCCGATGCACTATTCTCTCTTTACTGCATCCCTGGCTCCCTCTTATTGACGAATTAACACAGAAATTGTGTCGCTATGAAATACTATGGGTTCCATGACTTTTCATTCTAAACCGAGTAACGTGTCTATTTAAAGAACAGGATTTTTCTTTTGGGATACGCCTGTCTCCTTTCCGATGCACTATTCCGTCTTTACTGCATCCCTCGCTCCCTCACATTGTCGAAATAACACAGAAATTGCGTCGCTATGGAGTACTAACAGTTCTATGACTTCTCCTTCTTATTCGAGTAACCTCTCAATGGAAACGACAGGATTTTCTTTTGGGATACGAAAATCTCCTTTCCGATGCACTATACCTTCTTTACTGCATCCCTCGCAACCTAACATTGACGTATTATCACAGAAATTGCGTCGCTATGAAATTCCATCGGTTCTATGACTCCTCCTTCTAAAGCGATTAACGTTTCTATGGAAACTACAAGATTTTCTTTTGGGATACGACTATCTCCCTTCCGAAGCATTATTCCTTCTTTACTGCATCCCTAACTCCCTCAAATTGACGAATTAACACAGATATTTCGTCGCTATGGAATACTACGTGTTGTATGACTTCTCCTTCAAAGTCGAGTAACGTCTCTATGGAAACAAAAGGATTTTCTTTTGGATACGAATATCGCCTTTCCGATGCACTATTTCTTCTTTACTGCATCCCTCGCTACCTAATATTGTCGAATCAACACCGAAATGCGTCGCTATGAAATACTATGGGTTCTATGACTTCTACTTCTAAATCGAGTAACGTTTCTATGGAAATGACTGGATTTTCTTTTGGGATACGAGTATCTCCTTTCCCAATGCACTATTCCTTCTCTACTGCATCCCTCGCTCACTCACATTGACGAATTAACAGAGAAATTGCGTCGCTATAAAAAACTATGGGTTCTATGGCTTCTACTTCTAAATCGAGTGACGTTTGTATGGTAACGACAGGATTTTCTTTTGAAATACGAGTATCTCCTTTCCGATGCACTATTCCGTCTTTACTGCATCCCTCGCTCCCTCACATTGTCGAATTAACACAGAAATTGCGTCGCTATGGAGTACTATCAGTTCTATGACTTCTCCTTCTATATCGAGTAACGTTTCTATTGAAACTACAGGATTTTCTTTTGGGATTCGACTATCTCCTTTCCGAAGCATTATTCCTTCTTTACTGCATCCCACGCTCCCTCAAATTGACGAATTAACACAGATATTTCGTCGCTATTTAATTCTGTGTGTTGTATGACTTCTCCTTCTAAGTCGAGTAGCGTCTCTATGGAAACGAAAGATTTTCTTTTGGATACGGATATCACCTTTCCCATGCACTATTCCTTCTTTACTGCATCACTCGTTCCTCACATTGACGAATTAACACAGAAGTTGCGTAGATATGAAATTCAATGGGATCTATGACTCCTCATTCTAAATCGAGTAACGTTTCTATGGAAACTACAGGATTTTCTTTTGGGACATGACTGTCTCCCTTCCGAAGCATTATTCCTTCTTTACTGCATCCCTCGCTCCCTCAAATTGACCAATTAACACAGAAATATCGTCGCTATGGAATACTATGTGTTGTATGACTTCTCCATCTAAGTCGAGTAACGTCACTATGGAAACGAAAGGATTTTCTTTTGGATACGAATATCGCCTTTCTGATGCACTATTTCTTCTCTACTGCATCCCTCGCAACCTAACATTTTCGAATTAACACAGAGATTGCGTCGCTATGAAATACTTTGGGTTGTATGACTTCTACTTCTAAATCGAGTAACGTTTCTACGGAAATGACTGGATTTTCTTTTGGGACACGAGTATCTCCTTTCCCGATGCACTATTCCCTCTATACTGCATCCCTGGCTCCTTCTTATTGACGAATTAACACAGATATAGCGTCGCTATGAAATGCTATGTGTTCTATGACTTCTGCTTCGAAAACGAGTAACGGGTCTGTGGAAATGACTGGATTTTCTTTTGGGATACGAGTATCTCCATTCCCGATGCACTATTCCTTCTTTACTGCATCCCTCGCTCCGTCACATTGACGAATTTACACAGAAATTGCGTTGCTATGAAATACAATGGGTTCTATAACATCTCCTTCTAAATCGGGTACCGTTTCTATGGAAACGACAGGATTTTATTTTGGGGTACGAGTATTTCATTTCCGATGCAGTATTCCTACTTAACTGCATCCCTCGCTCCCTCACCTTGACGAATTAACACAGATATAGCGTCGCTATGAAATGCTATGGGTTCTATGACTTCTGCTTCAAAATCGATTAACGTGTCTATGGAAAGGACATGATCTTCTTTTTGGATACGAGTAACTCCTTTCCGATGCACTATTCCATTTTTACTGCATCACTCGCTCTCTCACATTGACGAATTAACACAGAAGTTGCGTCGCTATGAAATTCCGTGGGTTCTATGACTTCTCCTTCTAAATCGAGTAACGTTTCTATGGAAACGACTGAATTTTCTGTTGGGCTAGGAATATTTCGTTTTCCGATGCACTATTCTCTCTTTACTGCATCCCTCGGTCCCTCTTATTGACGATTTAACACAGATATTGTGTCGTTATGAAGTACTATGGGTTCTATGACTTATCCTTCTAAATCGAGTAACGTGTCTATGTAAAGGACAGGATTTTTCTTTTGGGATACGCCTCTCTCCTTTCCGATGCACTATTCCGTTTTTATAGCATCCCTCGCTCCCTCACATTGTCGAACTAACACAGAAATGAAGTCGCTATGAAATACTATGGGTTCTATGACTTCACCTTCTAAATCGAGTAACGTTTCTGTGGAAATGACTGGATTTTCTTTTGGGATACGAGTATCTCCTTTCCCGATGCACAATTCCCTCTTTACTGCATCCCTGGCTCCCTCTTATTGACGAATTAACACAGAAATTGTGTCGCTATGAAATACTATGCGTTCTATGACTTTTCATTCTAAACCGAGTGACGTGTCTATTTAAAAGACAGGATTTTTCTTTTGGGATACGGCTATCT